>NC_088874.1:34608368-34668164 GCF_032884065.1 Artemia franciscana | reverse complement strand
ATTTACCAAACACAAAATTGTTAACCAAACGGTGTGTATTTTTTCTGTCTGATTTCTGTCGTATGCGGTAAATTTGTTGATGAAACCTTAATTAGGACCATTTTTGTCAGAGGAGTAGCCAAAATTAGCCTAATTCAATTCGGTAATCGTAAATAGCGACGAAGACCACACTGTCTTTCAATCATAAACATCAACAACAAGAAGAACATTAGGGAATTCATTTCGCAAGACAGTGGAATTCTATTTTTGAATGAATATTTCGACCCTATATCCAAGGGGCGTCCTCAGCAAAACATAAATCATAGGCAGAGCAATAGCGATGCCGAAGTAAAGAACGATGTTGATGCAATGGGTCTGAGGCCAGGGTACTTCGTATCGAAGGAGTTGTAGAAACTTCAAAAAAGGCTCATTCGATTGAAAATTGAAACGGCTAGTGGCCTTTTTATTATCGAAAGTGATTGGAGGGTGACTAACCCTTCCCCCCTCTCACGCTCACCCTTTCCCCAAATACATTCATAAATACTTTTAAATAGCCATTTTGTTCAACGTAGTTGAAAAGTCCGGATAATGTGTCTTTGAGGATGACAACCTCCCACAGCCTTCAGGGCGAAAGTCGTAACATACGCCCTGGGGGCACGTAAGGTTTTTACTGAAAGTGTTGTCGTAGAAACTTCAAAAAAGGTTCATTCGAATGAAAATTGAAAAGGCTAGTGCCTCTTTTGATACTAAAAACTAATCGGGGGTGACTAACCTCCCCCCTCCCCCACGAGCATCATTTCTCCAAATATGCCCAATCAAAATTTGGATATAGTAAATCCGTTCATTGTAGTTGAAGGGCCCGGAAATTATGTTTTTGACGAAGACACTCCCGCCCCACAGCTCTCAGGGTAAGGGTTATAAGCTATGCCCCGGGGGCATATATGGTTCTTATAGAAAGGATGGTCGTATCTGCTTCGAAGGGGATTCATTGGATTGGAAATCAAAATTTCTAGTTCCCTTTATAAGAGTCAAATTGATACGAGGGTAGCTATCCCCCCCAACACGTCGTGTTTTCCCGAAATACGTCGAATAAAAAATTATAGAGTTACACAGGGTTGATATAAACTACCAGAGCCGGGGGGGGTGAGAGTAGTAAGTTATGCCACGGGGCATTTGAGGTTTTTATGGAAGGGATGGTTGTTTGATTTTATAAGAAGCTCATTTGGTTGAAAATTGGAAGTTCTAGGTCGTTTTTAAGCGTCAAAAGTGGTAGAGGGCATTTAGCCTTCGATCAAAATTTAAGATAGCCATTTTGTTCAGCATATCTGAGCGGTATTGTAACTGAATCTCTAGGACTATTATGTAGCTCAACCCCTCCCCCCTAATTATGCAATTTGCCCATTATGTTTAAGTGTTGCCTTAAGATTAAATTAAAAAACACTGTGTTGATGCTAATTGTCAATCAGGGATCTCAGCAGTATCCCAAGAACGACTGAGGGTATTATGTTCAAATTTTTGTGGCTGCTTCTATTGCTACTTCTGCTCTTAAAATTTAACTAAACCATAAACCTAACTTAAACCATAACTATGGTTTAGTTAAACTTAACTAAACCATAAGAGTGTAAGTGTATCCAAGCTGTCAAAGAGCATAGATAGATTTTTTGCGAGTCGCATCAAGTTTTCTATTTCAGGTCAACTATAGGAGGTATAAAACTAAATTAAATACTACTCTATGTGTCTAGATTTTTAAAAGGATGTATGTAGTTAAACATTGTTGAAAGTTCTTCTCCAGCATACAAATAGCAGACCAAACTATAAATTCTTAAAGAAAAACTGAAAAGATTTAAACTATTTTTTTCTTTTTTTCTGAAAAGACTATGCCAATATAACACGAACTGGAATTAATTAAAAAAAAAACTTTTCCCACAAAGTAAGTTTTTCAAATGAAAGTAAAGAACTCCATTAAACCAAACATGAGCAAAAATAAAATCAAAAAATCTACCAAGCGTAAAACTACCACGATTCGCAAATTAACTACAACTACGCAAATTAAAGTGCATTAATTTGCACTTTATTGTCTGAAAAAAAGGTCTCTGGCAGAGAGCTTCTAATTCGGGTTTCATCGGTAAATCCATATCTCCTGCATCAGAGAGAAATTAGACACAAAAGGGTACCCTACAATTCAGGTATATATTTGACCAAAAGAGGCATGTATTTTAAATTTGCACCTCCTCTCTGCCATCACTACCACAATACAAGTAAAGAAAAACCTCAGTTTTGTGCCTTCTCAGAGGCAGCCCCGGGGGTTACCCTGGTTACGCTACTGCCTCCATGGACCCATCTTAGATTTGTTCATATCTGAAAACCAAGATCTTCCAAGGTGTTCCAAATGCTTTTTTTTGGGGCGGTGTCACCTTTTCGTCAGTGTTGCCTCTTTTAACCATGAAAATAAATAAGGATAACTTATTAGTTGAATTATACGATGCTTTTTGCCCGTAAAAATTCTACCATTGATAACCTGTGGGTTCCTAAAGATAACTGCAGTTTCAAAGAAAAGCTTCACTTTCCTAAACTAGTTTCTCGTGTTTTTAACTTATTTTCGCTGATTTTTTTCTTTCTTTTTTTTTTATTTTGCAACCCCTTACTGCCAAAACTGCTTAACTGCACATAGATATGTTTCATCAAAGTCGATTTCTAAATTTCTTGAAACATCGACGGTTGTGTGAGTTTCCACCTAAACCAATTCAAACAATTGGATGTCATTCCTTTGATACTTTGAAATCTGTGATCCCAAAACCAAAATTTTGGTCAGACTTCTTTCTCCAATTTTTAAGTTTTTTTTTTGGAATCAGAATGTATTAGTCTTTATCTTTTTCGTGCGCTCTTTAATTTTCCTCTTTTAAAGGTTTCGCATCCATTTTCCCCTTATTCAGAGGAATTGTTTGAAGAAACACGATGAGCATCTCCAAAAATACTTTCCTTTATTTTGCCTATGGAAGTAATCTTCTGAAGGAAAGAATTCACATTAACAACCCCAGTGCAAAGATGAAAGCAGTAGCCAGACTATCAGTAAGTAGTTCTTAAATAGTCACTTTGGGCCTCTACATAATGGGAATAACTATAAGTTGTGATTTGTTTTCCTGCACATAGTTTAGGTTTTTGTCAACAATACGTTAGCCGCTCGATTATATTGCAGGGTGACATGTGGCTCTTCAGTGTATATTAACGTCATGGGCGTACCCGGGTATGGGGGAGGGGATAGACCCCCAAATTCCTAAATTTTCCTCAATTTCTAATTCTCTAGTAAAACTTTTTTTTTGTAATTGCCCCCTTACGATTCCCAATCATTCTCTCTCTCCCCCTAAAAAAAATCCTATGTAAAGGCACGACTATGGTATCTTTGGATCATGTTGTATATGTGTGTATTTGTGCTCATTAGAGCTGTTGAAATGAGCTAATGAGGAGTAAAAGCAGACAAAATAATTACAATCTTAATTTAACTTTGTTTACTAAGCTTTTAATTTTATATTTTATCACCTATACGAAAAACAGCTGAGCAATAGATTGTCATGGAGAAGGAGCCTGCATACTTGTGTTGACCTCAGGCGGCTTGATGCTGCAGTGAGTTATTAGTAGCAGTAGTAATAGAACTGTTTCTAGTTTGGCATCATGTGCTTGTTGCTGCTGTAAAAGTCTAAAGCCAACTGCATCATTGGCCCTTTACTGAAAACTATGTGTGTCTCGAACGTCTTCGTAAGAACTAATAAAATCAAACTGAATATTTGATATATAATGATATTAATATCTGAAAGCTTGTGAATTCAAGATTTTATTTCACTGTAATTTTTTTATTTTCAATGTTGTTATAAGTGCAAAAGAAAATATTAGTAACATTATTTTTGTTTCAGTAAAGCGCCAATGACGCAGTAGGCTTTATACTTTGACAGTTAGGGAAAGGGACAGTAGCCAAATTCTTGTTTCTAATGAAAAATCTGTTTCTATATGTTTATTGAAAAGTCTTGGAAAGTTAGGGAGGGGACCAGTAGCCAAACGTTCTTTTGTAGTGATTTTTGTTCATTTAAAACTTGATTTGCGCATTCAGTTTAAGTTTTCCTCGTTTTGAGATTTATTTATTCTAATAATAGTAACTGTTGTATGTTCGTTTGGTTTCATTTACTCTTTATTAGTAATTCCTGGTCGTTTTGAGTTTGAATTATTATAGGTTTAAATTTTTGCTGATCTTAAGTTTGATATGACCTTAACTTTTCTTTGAAAACTTCTTTGTCGGAAAGTTCTTTTTAGTTAATAAATGAAAAATAGCCCCATTAGATTCCTTGTTTTATGTTTTTTCCAAATTTAATGGTTGCTTTTCTGACAATATACCCTATGACAATATACCCCTGACGGTCCCATATAAAACCCTAATAATATATCTTTTGAATCTTGTGACATACATCTTTGTTAAAACGGATTATCTACTTTCTTGGCTTCATGAAATCTAGATTCGCCTGTGTGGTTATTTCAATATTGGATACAGACATTATTTGAAACGATTTACAAATGTGAATAACAATGGAAGGGAAATGGTAATCTTATTTATAGAAATGCGATGCATATTATAAAGTAAGAATTCCGTTGTTTTAGTTATTTCTCTTAGTTATATATCCTAGAATAATATTTGGGACAATACAGGGGTTAGTAGGATTGGTTTGGATTATGGGAAAAGCGACCATAATATTTGAAAAGATCTTAAAATAAAGAATCTAGTTGAACTATTTATTTGTTTAACAAGTTACCTCTAAAAGTAGACAATTCCTAAAATTATACCAAAATATTTTCCCAATTCCGGTAGAGGACATTTAAAACCACATAAAGGTATTAAAATATGAATATTTGCGTTCAAATACGGTTTTTGAATGTTCAGAGCTCTCCTGATCTAAGCCTCCCAAGAGTGCCCGTCAATTAGCAGCACGGGTAGTTCTTAGTCGTGAAGAGACAAATTATGAGAAGAGTTATCCTATAGAGTTACTCATAGAAAGTTTCTTCAGAGGGGCTCTACAATTTACAATTCAGAGGGGCTCCACGGCTCTACAATTCCACTCCTGATCTAAGCCTCCCACAGTGCTAAAGACTCTTGGCCCTTCTTAATAAGAACCGACCCTCTTCAGTATGATATTTCTTATCACTACTCATAATTGTGGGTTCTTTTATGAAATTCATATGGGGATTAGAGGGGAAGGAGCATCATCGGAATGCTCTATTTCTTTGGTTTTTGAAATTAGCGGGACAAAATATGGCCAGTCCTGCAGATGCGTCTTTGTAAGCCACTTAATCATGGCACGTACACATAGAACTAACTTTGGAGGGGGCCAGTGGCAGCAATTTGATAGAAGGGGGGTATAAGTTAGAAAAAAGAGCCAAAACAGGGAAATTGAATAGTATAAGAAAATTCGGGGAAATCGAATGTTGGTTTGGAGGGGGGTTAGGTTCAAACGGTCCTCAACTGTATGCGTGCCTGATTCAGAGCGTTCCCTTCCAATCTTGACAATGCCCCTGAGATAACAACATATTGGCTATAAAAATGAAGTCAAGGATCCTTTGTCCCTTTAATTTTATTCTACAAAACAAATTTTCTAACCATTCTATCAAACGGTAAAAAATGCTTTGTTTACTCTCAGCACAAGGTCTTTTGTAAATAATGCACACAATACTTGCGAAATCCGTTTGTGCAATCTAATAATGATGAAATTGAATTCTTACGAATTTCAGGTTTAGAACGATATAATTAATTATTCTCCTTGTTTCTTCAGAGCGGGAACTATCTTATTAATTCCAGTTCAAATCACAATATATGCATTTCTTTTTGCTACTAAATTAAAAACATAGCAATAATCAACACTAATTACGTTTAGAATACGGTCGTGTAAATATGTATTTATTTCTAAGACGTTGCCCATTTATGCGGCAGCGCAGTTAGGTATCCAAACTCAGCCTCATAAGATTTCATGATTTTTTTTTCCGCCTTGTAACCGCAAGCGTTTTGTCAGCTTAACAAACCAGCCCCTCTTCTCAGGGAAACACACTTTTGCACCTCCCAGGGGCTAATACCCTGCGAAACCTAACTCAAGCCCATGAAAACTGATACGGCCTATTCTTGCACGACCAATCTACTTCAACCACGGATGCTATTAGAGAGTAATGAGCATAATTTAAACGTTTTCTTTTAACCTTTTGAAAAAAAAAACAAGTAGAAGATGTATAGTCTTTCGAAGCAGTTACTGCTCAATTTATTAATCCTGAATTAATTATAACCAGGCCAAAAAAAAATTGGTCTTCCATTTTAGTAGACTTGGCTGAAACAAGTTGATTTTCCAGGGCTACCAGTTAGATTTCAATTATTTCAGTAGTCGTTGGAATGGTGCTGTGACTACAATCACAAAGACACCTACAGATGAAGTTTGGGGAATTGTTTGGGAGATGGATATGGAACACCGTCAGACTTTAAACAGGTAAAGAACACAAATATCTGAGATTTTGAGCGGGCATGTACCCCTCTGTAAACGTGCCTATTCCATGGATATATATTTCTTTCAGTTATGTTTAAGTGTTTGGTTAAAAGAAACTGGCTTCGTTCAATATTTAGTAAATTTGTATAATTAAGTTTTTTTTCAGCTGATCAATTAGAATGAATCGGCGCTCTTCCAAAAAGAGGGGAAGGGGAAGACTTAAGTTTCAGGAGAACTGAAGAATGTTCTTTCTGGCTTATGTTAAAACTATTTCCGTTTCTCCTGTGGAAAATTTCCTCATAGAGAAATTCTGCCACGGGCAATTCTCCTATGGCGAATATCTCCCGCCGAAATTCCCTCCCTCCATGAAAGAATCCCCCAGACAATTCCAACAGCGCTGAAAATTTCTCCCGGAACATATTCACATGTAAAATTGAGTCGTCAAAAAGAAAGTAAGACAAATAAAAAGAATTTTATTTTCTGGCAAATTCCCCCTTGTAAAATTCACCCCCGGAAACTTTCCTCTCAACAGAAAATTTTCCCCGTATAAAATCCCCCCCTGAATAAAATCAGTCCCCCTCGAAAAAGTCTGTATGCGTCCCAATAACTATTACTTTATGTAAACAATGGACAAATTTCATAACCTACAGCTATTTCCCCAGAGGCTGGAGTGACGTAACAATATAATACTTTTTTCTCTCCTTGAAGAGATACTGTTTAAATAGCTAGTGTGTCTTCCCCCTATGAGTCAGACCTTCGAAGTTTGTTCGAACTTCTTAGTTTGAACACCTGGTCCTCCGAGCTTATTTTTACCCGAAAGCTCAGTTGTTAACGGTCAGTTGGCATCTGCAAAAAAAGCTATCGAAAGTCAACTAGCGTCTTAGTTCACTGCTGTTAGGGAAATCACTGGAGGGGCTGTTTCTCTAGGACCTTCTGATCCGGATTACAATAATTAGGCCCAGATTGTCTTAAATCAGTGGTACTGGAATTCATAATAAAGTCAAAAATTGTTTTCTTCTCTGGGTGGTACTTCTTCATCAGGCTCAGACGATATTCCTACAAGGGTTATCAATTTCATTTTACCTACTATTCTTTCACCCTTAACTGACCTTTTTCGAGTTTCAGAAGGCCTTAAAAATGCAGAGATCATAGTTCTTTTTAAAGGTGGTTCCTTGATTGACTTCAAATTACAGATCAATCTCTGTCCTACCAGTATTTAGAAAGATATTCAAAAAGGCTGTGCTATCAGGACTTAATATTTTTCTTGATACGAAACAGTTCCTTCATAAACATTAGTTTGGGTTTCGTAATGGTCATTCACTTGAGCATGCATGTGCTTTGCTCCTTAGTTTCTTTCATTTAACCCTAGACACCAGTTTAACCCCAGTTGCTCTGTTTTAGGATGTAAAGGAGACCTTCGGCTTACTAACGAATGACGTTCTTCTAGGAAAACTTGACCACATTTGAGTGCAACGAACCGCTCACTCATAGTTCCATATCTACCTTTTGAATATGAACATTTTCATTAGCAAGAACCCTCTGAATGATTTTGAAATTGTGTCTGGAATCGTACAAGGGTCCATTCCTGGCCCAATATTTTTTCGATTTTTATTAATGATGTTTTTATGCAGTAAAAATGTCCATTCCAAAATTCTGCTACCGTTTGTGTCACCCAACCCGCGGTGGTGGGCCCAGGTTCCAGTGAAATTCTGATGACAGCTTAGTTGCAGATACTGTTGACAGCACGATATCTTGGGTAGCACTTGATCAAGTATCACTAAGAAATTATTCTTTCTTTAGTTGAGAAAAATCTATCATACTTTATTGTGAACTATTTGGCTCCGAGTTCATGGAATTCTTCTTGATGAGAATTTGTCTTGCTAATTAAACATTAATTCATTAAAAGCTAAAACTGCCAGGATTGAATCTGGGCATCCTACGTAAGTTGAAGCACACATTCCCGGATTTATCCTATGGCTTCTTACCTTCATCTTAAACTAATCATGGTTCTTATTATACTGCTTCTTGGATGTCTTTATTCCAGTCATATTTCCGGAGCATAATGTATCTTCCTGCAAAGGCTAGACTAGATTTAGAGTTTACTAATCCATCTACTATTAAATCCCTTTAAAACCTCCGTCCCGTTTAAGTCCTAGCATGTGATTCCTTTACTCTGCACAACTGTGTGGAACATTTTCAATTGCTTTCCAGCCTCCTTTACTTTCGCCAGTTCGTCCTATTTCTTACGTTGTTCTGACAACATAAGATTCCTTGCCAGGCGTTACTTGCAACGCTGTCTGAATGAAGTGAAGAACTGATTCAGGTTGGAAGAACAACTTCGTCGCAATCTCCGACGCTAACAGTTTGTGGCGCAAAACCCAGTATAAACCTACAAAGATGCCGTAAACTACTGTAGTGTTAAATACAACTCATCGAGGCCCTTCAACGTTGTATGTATTCACAGTGGAGCCTTCGATTCTCACGAGGAAAGGGTAGCAAACAAAGGTGGATTCATTTGGAAATTACTGCTTGCATGGTCGAATTCTATTGCCACCTCCCTAATTTTTAAATGAATTAGTTTGCCTTTATTGATTTAGGAAGTCATTTGCTCTCTTAATAGTCCCACAAAAAATCCGAAACTTGAACTCATGTTTCGCTTTGGATTCATTCAATGTAAACGATGATCAAACCATCAATAGTCGTGATGTTTTTGGATTCAAAGTAGCTGGATAAACTTATCACAAAATCAATTTAGCAGCACAACCACAAATCACTCCAGATAATGTTGAACCACCTTGGTCACAAACCACTTCAGGTGATCTTGAACCACCTTCATATGGCCAACTGTGCTTTTTAGACCCCGTTGAAGAGCACCTTGCACATCCTTTAAATTTTGGGATCTCTCGTAACCTAATGGATCTGTTGGGAAAAAATATAGCGAGATACAAACAACTATGTCAATGGTTATATGAAAATGCGATAAGTAGAGGATGACGTAAATCAACATTCCCGGGGTGGTTGTATCGAAACTATGGTGTCGCCATGACAGCAAAAGAAGCTGACTTTATCTGTGGTTAGAAAAAGAGTGACAATGAGAATCAAGGAGGCACACTCGTGCCTCTATAAAGAGGCGACACACGACAATGTTAAGCGATCTTCGGTTCCAGTGGTCGCAGACGGATGGGGAGGGATGCATTTCGTAGCCCGAGCTCCAACTAAGAAACCTGCAAAATTTCATCCCCCTCCAACTTTTTCTTCATGGGGAAAATCTGGCCGAAAGTTTCGACCTGTCAACCCAAGCCCCCCTTTAACGTTGTCCGATCGGGCTGAAATTCACAAGTTAAGGTCCCCTAGGGCCCAGGAGCTTATCCGCAAAATTTCAGCTTGATCCGATAACTCCTTCCCTGTTTTCCAGAAACCACGCATAGCCACTTAAAATTCATTCACTTTTTTTTTCTAGACGCCTACAGGTCACATCCGACATCGGATCTGGGTGTACGAAGACTCATTCGATGCGGAATTCTCCGAGTAAGTGCCCATGAAAGTTTCGTTGGAAAATCTTAACCCCCCGAAAGTTTCGACCCTCTAACCCCCCTCCACCCCTTTTAACGTTGTCCGATCGGGCTGAAATTCACAAGTTAAGGTCCCCTACGGCCCAGGAGCTTATCCGCGAAATTTCAGTTGGATCCGATAACTCCTTCCCTGTTTTCCAGAAACCACCCATTAGCTATTTAAATTAACGGATTTCTCTCCATAAGAGCCCATGTTAATTTGAAATTTTTAAAAGCTATTGAGAAGTTATATTTACACACATGCAAGTTATTAGCTCAGCTGGTAGAGCGTGAGACTTTCAATCCTCTGGTCAAGGGTTCAAGTCCCTTACGGGCGATTTTTTTTCACAACATCAAAAAAATTTTGATAACACCTGGACAGCTTATCATTTGAGAGATAACAGAATATTAGCTTCTTATGAGCAAAAGAAACATTTCGGTCATTCTATCTATTTTTTTCTATTTTATACAATGATTTAAAAGCGGGGGGGGGGGCGGCAGCCACCCAAGTTCCTCTCCTAATTCCTGTACGAGGAGTACAGGAATTATTAAATTACATCCACCATGGATTGTAGAAAAACGTACAGAAATAATATGAAAAAAACTTCGTTTTCTTAAAGAGTTAAAGAGGCTGCGTCCCAAAGTCGAACCTTAAAACGTACAGGAATTAGAAGAGGCAGTTGGGGGGCTGCCGCCCCCCAAACCCCCAGCTTTTAAAGACTCTTTTGTACAGGTTTTTTTTTGGGGGGGGACTTCATTGTTACTAATTACTAGTTTCGGCGCAATGGTTCTCCTGTCCTCTTGTGTTTAACATTTTTCAAAGTTATTCCATTATTCATTCATTTCAATTTTTTGTTAATTAAAAGAGGGCCTTTCCGAAGCCAAGAGCTGGGGGTTAGCAAAAAAACAAAAAACCTGTACAAAAGAGTCTTTAAAAGCTGGGGGTTTGGGGGGCGGCAGCCCCCCAACTGCCTCTTCTAATTCCTGTACGTTTTAAGGTTCGACTTTGGGACGCAGCCTCTTTAACTCTTTAAGAAAACGAAGTTTTTTTCATATTATCAGTATATAAAAGGCTGCCGCGTGCCGGAGCCGGACGGCGAAGTCTTTCCCCCTGTCTCTTGTTCTTGTTTTTTTCTTTTCTTCCTTTTTTATTATTAATATTTTAAATACAGTATGTTTAAATGTTTAATAGTTTAATGTGTAAAAGTTTTGTTTCATGATCACGTACTTTAAAATCCATGGAGACTTTGTGGGGATTTGTGTTTGTATCAACTGAATGATTTTAGTAGAAATATATCTTTTCTTTTGGGCACGGGGAGGTTTAAGATGACAAAGTCTATTGCAACTTAAAGGTCCCTGTTTCTAACACATACAAAAATCAACCACATACAAATAGTCCCCTCCCCCAATTAACGGCATTGCGCTTATCTATGCTATTGACAAGGAGAGGTTCTGAGTACCTAGTTTGAACCTCCATAAAATAATCATCTGTTTTGATGACACCCCCCCCCCCATTTTCAAATGTACTGTTACCAAGGGTTGACCCTTGTCTACATGGGAATTTGATTAGCTTGACCTACAGAAATATTTACTATACTTACTACGTCGTCGAAAGGATTATTTTCAAACTCTCCCAATTCCGTTAAAATTGAATAAAATATGCCCAGAGGTATAATTGAGTTTCTTACTTAAAACAATCTTCGATGCACGTGCCAAATGATTAGGAAAATTTGAATATGTATAGTTGTGCAACAAGTATTTTTAGAATGATACCATGAGCAACTGCCAAAACAAAGTGAAAAATTGATGTATATGGTGATTAGGTTCACGAGACCAAAGTAATCATTTTCCAAATCATCTAGTTGTAGAGAGCAAAGCAGAATTTCTCATGGAAATTTTTCAGCCAATCAGAAAATATTATGAAATCGGATTTGCTCAAATTATCGCTAGTGTATAATCTCAAACAGCTTATTGAGAATGAATATCCACTCTCCTCCCAAAACTTATCATATTTCATAATATTCATATATATATACATATATATATATATATATATATATATATATATATATATATATATATATATATATATAATATTATAGCTAGTATGCCTCAATATCTACTAGTTCATTGACTCCCATAACTGATTAGTTGTTCTGTTTTTGTTTTAGTTTTTCTTTTTTTTTTGTAAATTGGTTTATTGATAACGATAGATAAAGGTAGTTTAAGTAACGTTGAAGAGACAGTTTAGGGAAATATTAACGTAAGATAAAACTTGTTTCTAGAAAAGAGGCTATTTGGAGTCAAGATGGACCGAAGTTGAAGCCGTTTCAGGGTCAAATTTATAAATAAGCACAGTAATATATATATATATATATATATATATATATATATATATATATATATATATATATATATATATATATATATATATATATTTATATATTTATATATGACGAGACTGGTCAAAAATGAGCGATACACGTGTCAGCATATCAAGAACATTAAAAGGAATTAAAACTAGTAGAATTTACAAAGACATTAAACTGTTTAATATGTACACAAGGGGGGTAAACGAAGAAAAATTGTATAAACAGCAATAAAGAGGCAAACTATTGGGATGAATTATTAATTTTTAGAGGTAATGTAGGGGACAAGTTACTAAGGAATCATAGTCGCCAGCCGAGGAAGAGTCGTAGCTACTCTTTATCATTGATTTTGTTGAGAGTATTTGCTGACAAAGATGATACGTGGAAATAAAATAAAAAATTCTTTCAGACAGGAAGGCGTTCATACCAGTATATATCGACCAATTACCGTTAAAGTTGAAACCAGAGAAGGTGAAACTTACGTATGTCGTTGTTATGAGTTGATTCGACCATTGGAAGAAGATAGACGACCATCTCGAGTCTATAAGGAGGTTATAATAAAAGGTGCTATTCAAAATAGCCTTCCGGATCATTACATTCACAGATTGGAGAAAATTGTTGATAACGCCTATGATGGTGTGGTTGAAATAAGAGAGCAGCTGATTAATCAGCATAAAGTTCGAAGTGCTGCTTGAACAGTTGCCTGTCAACTAAGAAGAAACTTGCAAATTAACTATGTAGCTTTTTTGTTTGGAAACAGATCCCTTAATATCATTTTATTCCTCTCGTTATTTTATTTTTGTATCTTATTTTATTTCCAATATAGGATGAACGTAATTTTCGGCTTTAATTAAAGCAGTTTTCCGTCTATTTGAAGTTAATCGTTTCTGTCCTCATTTTGGTACAAAAAAAAAAAAAATCGACACCCAAAAACGAATTTGTCGGAATTTAATGTATTATGCGAATTCAATAAAGGAATTCGTAGCGTAAAACCCAGCTAAATACTCTCTCATGGTTAAATACATATTCAAACATAGTATTATTAAAGATCACAGCACAAATATAATACAGTGTGGGAAATTTCTATACTCTCAATTAAAGATTCTTTGGGGACACATATCAGTCACAAACCTTTCGTCATGACTCCGCCTTGGCGCGTGCTCAATGACAAATTTTTAGCGCATTGCAATGAGAATATAGGACATCTGTGAAAGCTATTGCTGTGACGCTTTGGTATAATATTTATAACAAAAAGAAAAATCACCAATGCAACAGCACAAACACATAAATAAAAAAAATAAAAAAAAGAGACGGAAGGGGAAAAGAAGACTGTTTTCCTAAATTATTGACTAATATAGACCAGCACTTGAATGAGGCCTTAACCCTACTCATCCATACAATCACATAGGTTAAACAGCATAGCCATACACAATCAACCATAAAGAATAATCCATGGACAAATAATTCAGAGGCAACAACCCAACACAAGGGCTCATCAGGAGAATACACTTGCCTATAGGGTTTCGGCACTTTAAATTCTCTACCCAGTCAAGTGTTGTGCCTACCACAGAATACCTATGGTATCCCCGTGTCAGGCATCACCCCCAGAATATATGCCTATGAAATGCATTAGGCAATCTGCATTAAAGTTGTACCAAGTGGGTCATGGATTTCATCTAAAAAAAATATTTTGAACTGAATTTCACCGTTAATCCAGAGCCACATTATTCTAGATTCAAGTTTCTTTACAACAGAATAAGCAGCGAACATTTGCGAGGATCTGTTCTCTATTGGTTTTTCTGTAGTTGTAACTATCTTAGAGGCTTACGCTGATTTTTTGTTTCTGTTGAGCCGCCATCCGGGTTGCACTGAGAAGAACATCTTTGTCAGACGTTGCAGTTCTGCTTAAAATGATTTTATAAAATATAGAATATGTCTTAAAACTTTTCTGTTTATTCCATCATCTTCACTTAGCTTCGATATAAAAATGACAGTAGTTAAGTTCTTTTACCGTTACATAAATTTATTCTATTTTTATATCCCTTAAATCAATGCAAAGCATATGTTTCATGCTCGAGCCACACCATCGTCACACCTGTGAATAAAAAAGCTAATATTTATGAATACATCCTTGATTTTAGTGCCACACTTATATTACAGGAGGGAAAATTGAAAGGGCAGGAAATTAGTTCGCAGACCCTAATAGTATTACCAACCTGTTCCCAAGTATTGTAAGCTAGTATTAGGCCTGTTTCTATTCTTTTTCTCTGTAAAGAAAGAAAGGGGCCTATTCATAAACAATCAGTATACCAAAACCTGAAGCAAAGCTTTATCACCCCACTATGGCCTATTCACCCCAGTAGACCTAAATTTAAATCACTTTATGAAAGATGACGACAATCAACCACCCAAAATAATAAATAAATGAAAACGACAACAGCAAAAACTGTTTGGGACCTCCATTATCAATCCATCAAACCGATGAAAATTCAAGAATGTAATAATAAAGAAAATAAATAAATAAAGAAAATAATATATATTATTATATATAAATAAAAAAAATTATTATAAAATTATTATAAATAAATAAATAAATAAAATTATTATAAATAAATAAAGAAAATAAATAGTAAAGAAAAATAAATAAATAAAGAAACCAGGAAACTGGTCACCACACAGATAAGAAAGCTGCTGTTCCAAGGCTCTATCCTTTCTAATTTCAAAAATGATTCTACTGCACTTCACTCTGATAGGTCAGTCATAAACATTTACGTTTAGAAGATAAAGATCGCTCAACTTACTAAATTTCGGCTGAGGTAAATTATTGGCGCTTTAGTAATCCATAAATTTAATTAAAACCCCAAGTTTGAAGATAATATCGCTCAGGCATTAGTCTCGCCCAGGGTTGTCACCCCTAGTGATTTATTACTATTGTAGTGTTTTTTATATTGCCTAAACAAAAAGTTACTAAATCAGGACATAAATCACTAGATTATTGAAAAAAATTACGAAGTCAACATAAATTACTAAAATTTAGTGATTCTTTGTTTCGCCTGGTGGCATCCCTGGTCTCGTCCCTGTCTACTGATAGTGAGAATGCAGGGTTTAACCCCGAGCAATCACAAGGCGCATATTTATAGACGCGTCAGTTTCCTTAGCCCCAAGGGGGAAAAACATTTACTGGATAATCTTTTGGATTCAAGTTTTTATCAAATCAAAAAAACAAGGCGGAAAAGGGAAGCGTTTTGTGGAAACAATCCCACGACAGTTTTGCAGAGGTAAGTATGCCAACTTTTGTCAAGTCTTTTTTAATTCCTACATTGCTAGACTCGGAATTCTATAAGCACTTCTTCGGCCTAATCTTATCCCGGGATAACCTAGGGTATGATCCTAATATAAATAGTTAAAAGATTAGATGGCCTCCAAATATTTCCTGATTCTACGTTTTGGTAAAATTACAATGACCCTTAGATGACTCAGTCTGCCAAAGGAAGAATGGAGACTGTTTCTACCCGTAAGATCTAGTTTCTTTACATAAGATACTAGCTTAGCCGTCACGCGGAGCTGCTACCTCAAAAGAAAGGAAATTCCCCAGCGGATAATTACCCCATGCAGAAAACTCCCCCGCGAAAACCCCATTCCTCGCGTATTATTAACGATTGTGTTGTTAAATTTAAAAGTACTTGAAAAATTCCCCTCGCGGAAAATTCTCCACAAGAACCCCTCCCCTCTGCGGCAAAATCCGTGGAAAATTCCCCCGACAATTCCCCTCCTCAGGGGAGTCGAATCCATAAATTGAAAAACACAATAATGTAGCCTACTGAATCGATAAACACGATCATAGAATTTTTTTTACCCTACATTTATATTAATTACCTAATTTATTTATTTTTATTACACATGCAAAGAGTGATACAAAGACATGTAAATCAAAATTATCCCCCCCCCCAGCGAAAAATTCCTCCTCGAAAATTTTCCCCGCGTGTAAAGTAACCCTAGCATTTTTACATTTAAAACTATTTGAAAAATTAGGTGTTGGATACCAAATACGGAGAATTTATTGAAAAAAACAAACAACGGAAGTGTGTAGATGACAGAACTAATAATTAACTAACCTGTTAAACGAATTTTCATAAAGTGCGAGTAATGTAGCCGGAAGGGATTGTCTTGTATTTCTGTTGAGGGGTCTCTAATTTCAGTCAGCGCGAAGTCTTAAGAGGACCTTTGAGTGGAGGGAAAAAAATTTTATGCGCCTAAAATCTTCTGAAGAATGTACCCAACAACTTAAAGTTTATAAGCGATCGGACGAAAAGTTCAGTAATATATAAAGGGTAGACATACGTTCGATTTTATATAGAGATTTATGTAAAGGCGATACTTTAAAAAGGGTGCAATGTGCCAGGAAACAAGTAATCTACGGTAAGAAGACTTTAAGAAAAGACGCAAAATAGTCGCTTAAAATATCACTACTTGGTAATAAAAATCGAATTATATGACCCATTTACTGAGGGGCACATTTTCATAGCAAGCAAACAGTTATTTTCTTGTGCTCTTAATGTCTTGATAAAGGTAGTCTCGAGAGTCAGTACAATAATCTCTGGCACCAGCATAAAAATCACACGAGTAGTAATTTACATTGGTAAGGTCCATCCTTATTTAACTACAAATTACCAGAAGTTCAGGTTTCTTGATTCATGGCTTTCATACTGAGAATAGAAGGACACCTGTTCCAAGCTAGTTTTTAAGTCCTGTAAGTTTGTAAAAAATAGGAAATAGACTTTCCCTTTACAGTCCTAATTCTAAAACAATTGCCTCAATTATTTCTTCTTATGAGCTTAAACAAGTCAATAAACCTGGTTCTTAGACGTCAATCAACCTTGGTTTCGCTCATAGACAGGTAGGACTCCACAACACAGATTAGACACCAATACAGTTATGAAAACTCTTATCTTGCCCATGAGAAGCTTTTGGTACAGAACTCTGAACTTGGAGCCTCCTCCAAGCCCGCGTTCCGATGCGTAGATCGTACTACAACATCATAGGCGGGAACGCAATTTTGTTTTGTTGCATACACAGCTTATATACCAGTACCAGTTTCCTATTACCAATTAGATACCAATACCAGTTTCCTGTCTCCAACCGCTAGCATGGCTACCGCGCACTGTGTCCCAAAAATAAATCGAGTTTTCATAACTGTATATTGGTATCTAAGCTATGCTCCACAACCAACAAAAACTCGAGCGACGGCTACTTCCAATTCCTACAATAATCTAAATTATAACAAAAATGAGAAATTTATATTTATTTTACGTATTCTCTGACTTATCTGTGTTTATTGCAAAAGTTATACCACCTGAGAAGGTTTCTGAAATTTCATACGAAACTATTTTGGCATTTTTCCAAAATTTCAAGACTCTTTTGTCTTTGTCTGCTTTAGCGAATACAAAATCTGGAGTCAACGATGACGGGTCTACACAACCGATATGAAAATGACCCTTTTTAACACCATCAATCTAAAAAAAAAACAAACTTGTAAATGTTTTTTATTCGGATAAATTTTTTTGGAATTCCATGTGTATAGTGATTCAATAGCGTCGAACCGCAGAGAAAAACAGAGTTAACTGGTAAAAAATATTGTGACTCGAAAGCTTTTCCTTATTTTTACTGGCTCCAAATTTCATACGAAAGAACTAACTTGGTTTCGAATAGAATTTGTTCATCTTACGAAACCAATTCCTTTTGTACAATTTCCCAATTAATCAGGTTTTAAAAAGACGGTGTTATTTGTTAATCCACACATAAGGAATAATGCGATTGACTTACAAAAATGCGTCACAAAAATAAAGGAACAGAATGAAAGCACAATTAAGCACAATTCTTAACACGTAAATATAGAACAGTACTCCCTCTTTTTCTATTCGATGGGAAACTTCCATTCGATGAGCATGGTCATTAGATCCCTTAAGTAAAAAAAAACAAAAAAAAAAACAAAAAAAAACAGATCAATAAAAAATTAAAACATGTATACACATATAGGGCTATATCATGTAAAAGAAAATTTAAACCAAATAATATTAGTAAGTTAAAAAAAGGGTCCCTAAAAGCATAATACAAAGGAGGAGAAAAGCGAACATAAAACAAATAACAAGCAGTAAATTAGGTGAATATTTTGCTAATTTTTCCATAATATAGGGGCATTGCCATATCCAGTATTTTGTTCAGGAGGGGGGGGGGGTGGTACAAAAGAATTTTTTTAGTTTTTTTTTTACAAAAAAAAACTTTAAGAAACGTATCAAAAATTTGTTTATATTCATTTTTGATACTTTTTTTTTGCGAGCCAGACAAACATTTCGGGGATTCGAACCCCCTACCCCCCAGATACGGCCTTGTATAGGGGACCAAACTGTCCAATGAGCAAGGCCAACAAGCTTTCTCCACTACAAACGAGAAAATTGCGGCCAACATGGGTATCAAACCTGCCGTTCCTAGCCTCAGGGCCTTTGTAGATATGCCATCTGTTCCCGGACACGAATTACCATTCATCTTTTTTAACTGTTCCCAAATTTATTGTTGAAATACAGGCCTAATTAAATCTTAATCATTCTGTCTTAGACGACATGTTGCCATCCCTAGACCTAACTCTGTATCCTCTGACCCATTCGACTCATTCGCCCTGATATATTCTGACTCCCTATTTTCAAAATTATCTGGCCATGTCTCAACTGGTGGGACATCCCCTCTTACTCCCGTGCTTATTCTGGATTGAACATTTTACTACCCACCAAAACTCTCTAGGGCTATTCACACCATAAGCTCTCTTATTTCCTCATTAATCTACTATAAACGTAAATATATGCATACCTAACGCCTTGAAATAGGAAGCCTCGGCAGAGAAGAAACATATTGCCATCTATAATCGATATGTACTATCTATAGATACATTGCCTGAATAAATACCGCTTAACCGAGGAAAACACAGCAGTACGTGAGCAAGTAATAGCCTACTTCCAGGCATCTCACAAGAATGGCGGTAATCAATATTGGTAATAGAAGCGTCCAAGAATTAACTTTAGTAAATGAAAAATTCTTTACTTATCTCTCTTCCTTAATCTCTCTAATTCTTTAATCTCTCTTTCTTATAAAGTCAATCTGGCTACCCTTGATGAAAGGGGAACAAAAATTTGTTTCACAAATAGTGGTTTGTATATCCCCCACGAAATGCCTTTCCCTCGTCACTTCCCCCTTTGAACTCACGTTCCTTGTTCTGCTTCAACTAAAATACCCCTTTTTTAACACATTGATTTTTGCAAAAAATAAAGATAAAAATTTTTTCCTTATATAAATGAAATGTTAAATAACTAAAAATCCCCCTCTTTTTTTAACATGCTATTTTTGTATGCTATATTTTGCTAATTTCTTGCAGTTTTATATTGATCATTTTTATATGACATGTTTCATTTGAATTAATTTTTAATATTTTTCTGTTCTTTTTTCCGTGTTGGCCTTGGGCAGCTCCGTACTGTGATGGGTTTTTCAAAGTAACAGTAGTAACATCAAAAGTTATTAGCATAAGGGCATCTACAGAATTGTCAAAATACTGTCAAATTGGATTATAGGTACTCGTATGATACAGCCCCTACCGCTAAAGTTGTTCATTCATCAACGCATTATAGAACCGTTTTTTTTTCGTTAGCTTCTTTCGGCTTAGCATGAGACTAGAAAAAAGGAAGTGACAGAATAGATGGAAAATATATAATTTGTGCTATATATTTCGACATTAGGGGGGGGGGGGGGTTGGTGGTGGTAAAGTGTTTGGACGGTGTGAAGTTAGAAAACATTTCTTACTTCATAATATGCAGAATAATCGTACCTAAAACATTAGGCATGCAGACCCGCTGTACTTTATCCGCCCCCAATGTGCAAATATACAGCCCACATTTGTTTCGAAAGTATTACGTTTTTATCATATTTAGGTATATTTCATTAGAACTGAGCATCAGAGAAAAACATATTAGAAGAATATTAGGTAGGGGCTATATCATACGAGTACCGGATTATTTTTTAATGTTCATAAGACAATTTCAGACAATAAAGCAGGAAATCAGGCAAAAATTTGGTACGAAATCCTCTATTTTGATTGCTCAATTAGGTTAAAAATTACTCATGTTATGAAATCAGTGCTTGTAGCCGACATTCTGGAGACAAGATCACAAATCACTATTTTCATAGATCACAATTCCTTTCCATCCTATATTGTATCTAGTTATGTTTGTAATATCGAGAAACAGTCCTATATAGGAGACGTGTTTATTTTTATAAACACGAAAGACGTAAAACCAAGAAACCCCCAGGCCAGTCGGTGCAGCGTGATATGGACTAAATCTGCAAACTTGACGTTTTACGTCCCGAATAGACACAAAAATTAAGAATATTTAGTTTTGGGGTAAAAAGAAGTACTTGTGGAATAAAAAATTAATATTATATTAAAATGCACGCGCAGACGGAGACAGAATTTGGTGAAAGTCAGGAGAAGAGAAATCTTTATTTCCGTAAACGAGGATTTCCGAAGGGACAGGTTCGGTAAACCTACCAATGTTTTGCCTCATCGCTGGGGAGATCGGGTTGAAAATTTCAGAGAAGCCTTGCTAAGGAGGGGGGGGGGAAGAAAACTTCTTATTTAGTGTGGTGCGGAAACTGCTTTTATCGGATCATGATAAAAGAATATGCCCTAGCCGTCCGCTGCCACGTCGGCCGAGGCTTGAAATCCTTTATCTGTGAGGACCGAGTTTGAGTCCCTGTGTCACTGGTTATTTGGTTTGGAATGGGGTCAGTAGTGTGACTTTTTAAGCTCAGTCAAGAATCAACCCAGCTCAAATGGATACCTGGAGAAATCTGAAGGTGGGAGGTTTAACACGGAAAACGTCAGATGATTTGACCCCAACCCCGCGTTGTATTCCCGATCGAAGGCAAAGATTCGGGATATTAGTGCCTCCGCTAAACAGACTTAGTCAGCATGCAAAAAGTTCAAGTGACAAAAGAATATGCGCTATGCTTTGGGCCGCTAGTTTATAAATGAAAATATAGAAATAACGAGGGAAATATAGAAATAATAAATAAAGATATACAAGTAGAGTTAAGGTAATCAAGAGAGTGAAAATAATTACAATTGTCTTGAGGTTTCAACAAGTTCTATTGAAATCATAGAGATTAAAAAATCGTTGATAAAAAGAATCGCACAAACAGAGATGGAAAAGGTTATAGTTAAATCATATTCATAATAGTTTAATTAAAAACAATCCAGAGTTTTTTATGGCTCAAACATTACAGAAGAAAATAAAGTTACTGAAAATCAACACAAGAAAGTTTGAACTTATTTAATAAAGACCAATATGACCATATGAACCTTTGACTATTATTGCTAATTCAAGAAGTCAAAAGCAATTCCAGAAAATTACCAAACGAAAAGGTTCATTCAGTTTTTGAAACACAATTGTAAAAAACATTTGACCTGTTTTTGATTTAAATAATTTAAGTTCTATTCACTTGGCATATGCGTCAGACATTCAAATAAACAAAAAATTTCATTTTGTTAACATCTGATATCGGAAGACAGTATTCAACCATTCGGACCTACACGATCCCATAGTTTCAATGGCTTTGTATAACGTTTTGTCACCATACTAGATTTTGTTTAGAGTTTTTAATAAGTAACAACAAACGTTATTTAAATGTGAACTTATCTCATTTTTTTCCTTCTGTTTTAAACATTTTGTCATATATTTCTGTTATTTTCTGGAATTTTCTTTTCGTTGTTTAGTCTACATTTTCCCAATTTTTTATTATTGTATGCTTCCGGGCATAAATCCGTAATGGTCGAGTTTTTATTAGTAAATGTATTTTTTGTTATCTTCACCCGACCCTTCCATATTTCATTTCACTTTATTCAGCAATAACCATTTTTTTTCATCCATTCTTAGACCTTTCCTCTTCATATTACACCCAATTAGTCCCTTATAAATATTAAAGTTAATATTCATTCCACCTGGAACGCATGCTTTTACTGCAGACAGAGTAGCTACCATTTTAGAATATTGTACCTTTTAGGGTGAAAACGGGACATTTTAATTTCTGGCATGGCACCAAACATTACCTATATGTGGGCTAAACGAAAAATTATCTGATCATAATACCGTAATCTAAGATCCTTGACACGAAGCTGGAAGGGCGGGGAGGTTGGGCCTTTGAAAACAAAACTACATGAAGAAGCAAAATAACTGAATCACTAGTTAATAAGCAAAGGAGGGATAAAGTTTAAAAAAAAGTATTTTCTTAGTTAACTCATTCCTCGAAAAGATCTAACCCACCCCTACCCACCTCATTAAAAAAATAAAGTCAATTAACTGCTTCCATAATCCCCATGACTTGCACAACAGAACTAGATTACTTGTTAAGGGGGAAAGCCACAAAAGATACCTCTTTCATAGTGGGGCCTTCTAAAAGTTGCCAGACCCTGGTCTCCCCTCTCCTACCCCTCAAAATCAAAAACTGAAACTTAGTCCGGGTTGCTAATACAGTCCATGATAAACTTTAAAACTTACTTGAATTCCGACATAACAACGATCGAAGGATTTTTCCTGTGGCCATGGTTGCTCCCAAACTTGCTTTTCAAGATCAATTCCTTTACTATTAGTGATTTTAGACTGTTCCTTAACTGCAGTTGTAAATCCAGACCACAGTTCAGCAGAAAAATGTGGGGCAAAAGGGTATAGAATTATTATTAGGGAGGCTAATGCATTTTCATACTCTGGGGAACTTCTTTTGAGGCTATCTGGAACTTTCTAGAAAAGAACAAGCCAGTTAGAAAGTCATCAAAACTTGAAACAGGTTGAGCTTTATTTTCATTATAGAAATTGATACTTTAAGACTTACGTGGTACTGTGTCCAACTATCAAAATGTATTAGCGCGATTATTTTACTTTACACACAAGTTTTCGAAAATTATGCTTCTTTGCTGCAAATATAATTGCCAATTGCCAATTTTTAATTGGCACAATGCCAAATTGGCAAAATGCCAATTTGCAGATAAAAAAAAACTGGCTCTCATACAGATATGGAAATATCAAAGCTTTTTTTTGTAAAATAAAAAAGCGTAAAAAATGAGCAGCATGAAAAGATTTCTGAAAATGAAACATTAAATAATTATCTCATACAAATAAATTCAAATATTAGATAAGCCTTTCAGAAGCCAATCTGACCAAGTCTACTTTCTACACTTTTTGAAATTTTAGTCCCAAATCACTTCTCTTAATTGTGCATAAGTTGCTGTTAGACAACATACTTCGTAATTTGATTAAATGCCTAAGGTGTTGATTAAAACCAAGTGAATGACAAAATTACTAAACAAGTTCAGTAGATTTTCATATCTTCCCTCTCGATTTTACGGTTAATCACTAGGTTAAGTTATTTGGCCATGCACAGGGTTTTACTCAAATTACTGGTTTTTACCTTTTTGATGCAGCATAGTAGTAAGTGATCTAATTTCGTCAAAGTCTTGGGATGAGGAGAGCAAAGTTGGAGTCGATTTTCCCCATTCAGGCGAAACTTACATTGCAATATGAGCCCTATAGTGCCGTAAAGGCAAAGGTATACTAAAGGAAACTGATCTTTTATCTGGATACTTTTATGTAGGCCTATCTTAGAATTATCTAAGCCTATCTTAGTTTTGAACAGATTTTTGAAGATGCTAAATTTCAGCTTGGGGTGGGGAGCAAACAGGGGTATTGGGGCAGTTGCCCCTTAGACTACTGAGTTTGCAATCTATGTAGGCAATTTTTTTATCAAATTTTTACTAAGACTTTTTCAGGCTTTAGGTTTATTACGTTTTATAAGGTTATTTGTTAAGTTACTTAAGTATTAAGGGTTAATAGGCTATTAGTTTTTCTTTATTAAGACCTGCTGGATAACAAAATCCTGGTAAGTTGTTATTAAGCTATTTGAACAAAACTTCAAGGAATTGATCTACAACCCAAATAGGGTCGAATATAATATGATCTGATGCGCCCAACCCAACTATTTCTTTCAACTCAATAAAAGAATGTAATTTTTTAACTGATTTAAAATACTTAGAATTCATTAACCTCAAATGTGCAATTTGTCATTCACAACGATATAATAAGAAAAAAATGGTAATTAATTTTATTAATAAGCAAACGATTTTCACAGGTAATGATCCCATCGGTTCCCATTGGATGTAACATTATCATATCTACATTGCTTCAATGATTGGTTGGTGAGCCCTAAAATTAGCAATGGGTATACCCAATTTTAAATACCTTTATGGGTACAGAAATTAGGAGGTTGCTGCCCGACTTTAAATCCATAGAGACCCTACCCAGGTACAGTAGCACCAACTTTAGTTTTACGTGGGATAACCTCAGGGAAAGTGGTATTTTGTGCGTTGAGTTAAAGCGTCACTGTCCACCAATGAAAACCACTCTTTGTCTAGTAGAATCAGAATTGTAGGATCCTTCGAGTTCAGATTTGGCACTTCTGGTGAAGTTTCTACAACCAGGATTTAATAAAAATCCTGGGTACTTGATGTATTTTTTTCCATCGTACTGCGAAACTTATTCAAATCTGTACGCGTATTCCCAAAAATATCCGAGTCAATACCATAAGAAAACAAGTTTTTTTATAAGTCAACTTGACAAAATTCGTGCCCATATTAGTATCACGATTAGTATCGTGAACACCGTTCACGATACTAAAACACATGTAGTCGTGTCCAGAGTGAAAGTACACTTTCACGTTTTCACTATGTAACCTTCCCTGCGTTTACTAGCCTTATTCCAGTTACTTTTTGTAGCTTTTGGCGATGAATAGGCAATTAAAATTGTTGAATTGCGTTCAAAACCACTTGAGCTTCAAAGCTCAATAATCTGCAATTGGTCTTTCAAAAGATGGAAAATTCTTGGTATATCTGTCAGCATAAGCTACCAACATTCTTAGTTAGTTTCAAAGATTCTATGGGTCTGCAAGGCCAAAAATTCTTTTTTTTTTAAATTAAAAAAAAATTCTAAAAAAAACTTTGGCGTAAAAATTTCTTTTTACGTCAAAAATTCGTTTTGATGTTGAAACTGCCTCAAATAGAGCGCAATAATTACGCCTATTCAATAAACTATTGTAATTAATTGGAATACGCTCATATGAACAAAGAACTTATCTGACACTCTCATAATTCGACAGTACACAAAAATAAATTGTAAAGGCTTTTGATGAAAAACAATTCTTACTTCTAAGATTTAAAAGAAAAATAAAATATGAATCATGATCACGGGTTCTCCAAAAATTAATATTCTTGCCCGTGACAAGATTTCCAGCAAGACTACCAAAACAAAATTCTGTATGACATATCCCATCTTTAAATATGGCACTTTCCGCAAAGAGTCAAACTAAAGAAGACATGCAATCTTGGAAAATTATGAAATTATTTTGTTTAAAAATATACAGTGATGCCACCAAATATAGCGAAATAACCTCCAATACTCTGCAATAGTTTAATTCAGTCAAATGGACTATATGATAAAAAAAAAAGAAGAAAAAACGAACACAGCACATAAACAGCTTAGCTATTTCCGAAGGGCTTTTAGAGCTTTTTCCGAAATTGGACTCGATAGCCGAAAAAACAAAGTGCATAACATGGCAACGAACTTTCTGCCTGACGTAAGGAGTCAGTCACCCCAAAACCACGAGAAACTAGATGGGTCTACTGGAAGACTAGCAAATGAAATTGCACTTAAATTAAATTGCAAATGAAGTCGCTCTGACATTACAAGGCAGTTAATTAAGAAAATGCAGGTTTCCATTCTACAATTCTTATAGATAACGATAACCGTGATATATGTGACTGTAAACAATAGGCAGTCCAAAAATATTAGAACACTAAGAATAAAAAAGAAATATTTGTAAGCAATTGAGCTTTCAAATCACAGATTTGAAAGCTCAATCACAGACTTTTGTCACAATAAGAAACTACTGTTAATCACTCTAAGGCAAGAACACTTTAGACATGTACCGTTCGTACAAGGTGGAGGGGATAAAAACTTATAAATCAGCAACAATACACACTAGAACGGATAAAACAAAACGTTAAAACAAATAAATTATCTGAAAAGCATGTGAAAATATGAAGGAAATAGTTAAAAGTACGATATTTCAGGGTCTCATGCAA
Organism: Artemia franciscana; assembly: GCF_032884065.1. NCBI lineage: Eukaryota > Metazoa > Arthropoda > Branchiopoda > Anostraca > Artemiidae > Artemia > Artemia franciscana. The sequence goes on along the minus strand of NC_088874.1, from coordinate 34,641,529 downwards.
ATATAAAGGGAAGAGAAGTGCTATGGGCCCATGCAATCAATCTTCTCTAATATATAGAATCCTTTTCAGTATCCCATAACGTCTTTAAATTTCAAAATAATCCAACAGATCTTATCTATTTAATCTTGTTTTGTAGGTATCTTTTGAATATTTTTACTAATAGGCATGTATTTCACAAGTTTTACCTAACATTGGGATACCATAAAAGAGCATTATGGTAGATGCTCCACCTCGCTGGGTAAGGAAATTAAAGCGTTGAAACTCATTTAGGCAGATGGGATTCCTCTGAGGAGCCCTATTGGGAGGCAATCACCTGGAAATATTTCGTTAGATTTAAAGTGCTTTCCTTTTAAATTTACAACGGCTTACATTTATTGATGACAACTTTTTCGGTCTGGTTATACTGTTCGGTACTAGGTAATTAGATAGATAAGTAAGGTCAAGACCTCGTTCAAGTGCCAGTTTATCTCAATTGCTGGATTACGAAGACAGTTCTTTTCCTCTTCTTTTCTTTCTCTTTTTTTCAAACCACGTAATTACCTCTATCACATTATTATATGAGAAAGCATGATTCACAGTTGTTTTTTCTTCTCTAGTTTATACGTAATTTTTTCATTCGTAGACTTAACAGATTTATAAAACATGTACTCTAGCTATGAACCATTTTACGTTAGGGTCTTCTAGTACGTGCCATTTAACTCAAATGTTAATCTTAATGTTCCAATTTTAACTATAAAAATTAAAATGAACTGTACAACGAAAATGACTGTATACAATAAAAATGGTTCATTACATATGTACTAACAGAGAAACACCGTATACTCAAGAAATAGATGGCATCCCAAACATCGTCATTAAAAATGAAGTTTTTTGTCTTCTTTTTATTATTCTACATACCTAGAATCTAGTCGAGTTGGCAAAGGGAGTTCAGCAATATTTGATCCCCACTGACCCCCCCGCCGGTGTCCATACAAAATTTACGTTGTCTCTGTGGTTGATCCTCCATCCTATGACTTCATGTACACATAACTTTATTCGTATCTAACTAACCTAAATTTCATCAGTAAATGACCAATTCGAAAACTTCATGGACGCCTATAGAGCCTTGAATTAAACCTATTTATTGGACTATCAATGCCAGGAAGAGAATCATAACAGACGTGTATGCTCTTTTTTTATGCATGGGAAGGTGAAAGTGGCGACAGAACCAAGGATTTTTTTTTCTAGAGGGAGGGGGAGTATTCTGAAGTGAAGAAAATATGCATTATAATAAGAGAAGGCTAATTAGGGGGTACACGATTAACTCTCTACCCCCTCACCCATATTAACGCCACTGGTAAAAAAAAGAATAGATATGAAGGTAAATGGATAAAGTAGACACTTATCCTCCCTCCTATTCTGATCAAAGCTTCTACTCTAAACCATCTCCCAAGACATCCAAAGAAATGAAAGCAAAAGGAAATGAAAAAAAGAAATGAAAGCAAAAGGAAATGAAAAAAGAAATGAAAGCAAAAGGAAATGAAAAAAAAGAAATGAGAGCAAAAGGAAATGAAAAAAAGAAATGAAAGCAAAAGAAAATGAAAAAAAGAAATGAAATGAAAAAAAAAATGAAAGCAAGAAATACAAAAGGAGGAGCAAAACTATTTACCAAAAGATCGTTAGTGAATCCTTGTAAAATGGAGATGACACTACTTAAAAAGTATGTAGAATTCATATGATAGTTCACTCCTTTGACAGCGACATCGCGAAACTTTGTTATCACCTCGGATGACATATTACCTTCTTTGCTTATTGTTTGGACATCACTTTCGAATTTAGCCTATAATTAACAACAATTTATTACGACTAAAACTTCAAATTACCTAAAACAGTAATGGTAGTCAACCAAAAACAAAGCCAATAGTGTGGTATAAAACACAGCAATGGGTTGGCCACTTTCCAGAGCCTGGTGTAAATCTCGAGGGCCACTTCTTACACCCTGTATATCTAGAGCCACGTATAGCCCTACTTCCGCCACAGCCGTCACACCAAACCCAAAACAAAATGAAAAGAATAAAAAAGAAAAATGAACATCTTAAGCAACATACAAACTAGGGCATTTGAAGAGTGAGAGTAAGAAAAGAATTCCATGAGACTGGATGAATCTTGAGTTAAAATAAAGAACACGAGAAAAAAATCAATTTTTATTTACATTAATAAGAAGGAGGAGGTCAGTATTTAATCCCTTTATATATTAAGATCTTTTTTTAAGCTTATAAATGAAAGAAGGGGGTCTTTGGGACTAAAACTGGAGTATTTTTCCTCTTCCTCCCCCATAAAAAGATATTTGGCATTTTTTAGATTACTAGATTTACAATACACTCCTAGAACTAGAGCAAGAAAAGTATTTTTGTCCAATTAAGCATCTTAACACAAATAGCACTGGATGATTAGCCCCTTAACTCAAGCATCAGTATTTAATTTGCAGATCATATTTCATCCAGGTTGCAACAGTCTCTAGCAAAAAATGGCTGCAACCACAGTATTTTGCATATACGCCATCTTTTTTTCCCCTTTTTTCCTTTCTTATCCTCCTCAGATAGCTTGGCACTAGAACGTCGCAGAGAGTTTGTTTGATGGCTCATTTTAGAGGAAACTGGTCTAGTTAAAAAAAATTTGTAATTATTTTTTTTTAAATTAAATTATTTTTTACGAAAGACTGCATTTTTATATAATACTGCACTTTTATATAATACTTTATATAATAGCTTATTATTAACATCAGGAATTTGTCACATTTACTTGCTTTTGTAATTAACAAAAAATGTTTAAAATAAATATTTTAAAAAAAGAACTTCATTTTCATATGCTAGATAATAAATGTCGTCATAGTTTTATTAGAATCTCTTAGCATAAAGGCTTAATCTGTGGGCCTATGCACAGATAATTTTAAACAAGAAAACAATTTCAATTGTTTCAAAAGAGGAACATATAAAATCCAACCATTTACTCCTGATACATGTTGTCCCCCCCACGAAAAATCTCCTGACAACACTCCTGATTTTATATGCCAGATATACAGTTTATTATACATGAGATAATTTTCAGGGTACAAATGTATGTACATTGATATTTTGTATTTTCATTTTGTCGATTTTTAAGGAAAAATGAAACAATGAATACAGGTGCCTACACCAGAGCCTATATACCAGCCCTCTTAAATTGTAAAGATAGTGCCGTATAGCACTAACGTAAAGACAACTATTTAAGTTCTGTAGTGAATCTGCAAGGGTTCAAGCACTCCCCCCTTAGTACATTATTCGGCGGAAAGTCATAAGCTTCCATATTCCTTCTGAAATTTGGGTTATTGATTGGGAGTAACAAAACAAAAACACATTCTTAGAGAGATTATGAAATTTGCACTGTATTGTTTGTTACAGTTTTTCAAGTAGCCAAGTTATAGAGAAAATAAGTTCTTCGAATGAAAGTAAAGAGAAACATAAAAAAAAAAAACATGAATTGTTTTTCGTGAAGCCCCTTTTCTTCTTTTCTGACCAAAGTGTTACTGTTTCAGACTACTATCCTTCTGGTTTATTTTTTCATATAATTTTTTTTTTAATATTATTTTGTTTTTCATTACATTGTTTTTCCAACAAAAATTAAACATTCATGACAATCACAAATGTACCAGAGAAAATATTTTCTAGATGTTTAATGCACAAACAGTTCAGACCACAAAAACCTAAAATTAGCTTTATGGTTTAGCAAAAAAACTTGTAGCAGCTATATGCTTTTTCTGGGTAACAATATTCTTTTTTTTCTCAATAGACAAACACTCCCTATCACTTTCGCATACTCTTAGTCAAAGCCCACAGAACAATCTTTAACTAGTTTTTCATTTTTATTCATTAATTTTTATCGATTATTAATTATTATAACAATTTTTAAAAAATCAAAGACTAGGCCAGTTTTTCAGTTTGAAAAACTGGACAGAAATGACACAGCTTTGCGCCGTGCTGACCTTAGGCGGCTATGTGCTGCAGTGAGTTGTTAGTGCTGCATGTGCACTAACAACAAGTGCACTAACAACAAGTTGCTATGTGCTGCAGTGAGTTGTTAGCAGCAGTGTATTTACTCTAACCTTATATAGTTATTGGCGAAAAAATCCATGTACCAAGTATGATTGTCTCAAGGGGAAACACTTAGGAAAGAATACGTTAGAAATGGCTTTGCGTATTTGTCAAGTGATGAATGAAATTTAGATCAAAGAGTATGGGCAGTTTATAAGAGTGGAAACTGACACTATTAATGACAAAAATAGCAACGCCATCTAAAATTTGACGCTTCTTGAACTTCAGTGAAAAAAAATTGCTAAGAAACACCAAAGGTAGATGGCGATAGTGGTTTTATCCGACACTAGAGCCAGGTTTCGCTCTTATAAGTTGTCCATATTCTTTGATATAACTCTAAAACTAGCACTTTCGATTGAACTGGTGCTACATAATATTTTATAATAAAGACTTTTTACAAGTATTTAACTTTAGTCTTTCAATTAAACTTTAATTTTTTCTTTATTTAAATAATAGCAGTATAGGTTTTATTGAATCTCACTATATGAAAAGAAGACACAAAATAATCATTCTAAACTTTCTGAAGCATTTTATTCTGCCAGTTCATATGTCCGAAAATAACTTCGTTTGACCAGTTTCAATCCCCAAACGATGGTAATTCACCAAAAGAAACAATCTTGACGTATCAACACAACATTTGTTAGAAATTCCTTTTGGCTCAATGCCATCAAACTTCGATTTTTTTATATTTTCCCAAGTTGCAATAACTTGCAGCTTTTTAATCAACTGACTTTAAGATGGTAAATTTTAGTAAGTGAGATAAGAATCTAGCCTGTATAAAATAATATCATAGCACAATTTTGTAATTTCCCAGCCGATATTTAATACTTAGCTGTGTACATTGCAGAATGTACACACCTAAGTAATTTTCTAAGTAAACACTTAATAGTAAACACTAATGAAACACAAGTAAAACACAAATAACACTAAGTAAAAATTAAATTTTGCTTCCTCTTTACTTTCTCGCTCTCCTTCACAAGTTGACACAAAATATTTTATATTTTATGCATAGTAAGTGGCGCAAGTGTGCAGTGGCAGTGTTTGCTCTTATTTTATCAAAACAGAGCAGAAAAAAAAGGAAAAAGCTGATCATTCTAACCTTTCTAAAGCTTGTCAAAACAGTCCATATTCTGTTTTGCCAGTTCGTAACACCAGGAATAGTCTCGTCTGACCAGTTTCTATCCCCACGAGGATAGAAACTAACCTTTCTAAAGCTTGTCAAAACAGTCCATATTCTGTTTTGCCAGTTCGTAACACCAGGAATAGTCTCGTCTGACCAGTTTCTATCCCCACGAGGAGGTACATTCGCCAAAATTAGCAGCCTTGACGTATCAATACCATATTTGTCAAAAATTTCTTCCGGTTCAACACCATTAAACTTTGATTTACTCATCTTTTCCCAAGTCGCAATAACAGGCTCTCCAGTGTCCTTTTCCACGGCGTCCTCTCCGTCAAAAACTACCTCATCTGGAGTTAAATATTTGCCTGTCTCTTGTAATCTATATGTTTTTCCTTTAACCATACCTTGAGTTAATAACCTCGTAAATGGCTCTCTTGCTGGCACTAAGCCAATACTATGTAAAAAATGGCAAATAAACCGTGCGTAAAAGAGGTGCAGTGTTGCGTGTTCTTTCCCGCCAATATAAAGGTCTACAGGCAGTGACAAGTCAGTAAGAGTTTTATCAGCTATTTCTCTACTATTTTTGGGGTCTAGGTAACGAATAAAATACCAAGAGGAATCAACAAACGTGTCCATAGTGTCTGTTTCCCGTACAGCTGGGCCGCCACAATTGTGGCACTGTGTATTTAGCCACTCAGTACAGTCTTTTAAAGCTGAGTGACCCTTTTTAGAAAACCCTGATAAATAAGGTAACACTACTGGCAGGTGTTCAGCTGGAACAGGTAATACACCACACTGATTGCAATGAATAGCGGGAATGGGCGTTCCCCAATACCTTTGGCGAGAAATTAGCCAATCCCTAAGTCGAGAAGAAGTTAAGTAACCTCCCCGCCCTTCACTCAACAGTTTTTGCACAATAACTTTCTTTTTAGCCATTGCCTCTTCTTTAGAAAGCAACTCGTACGAGGTTGAGATATTCATTTCCTGACAAAATTCATACACACTTAGTAGATGGCGACAGCTCTCGGGTTTCTTTATGTTTTGGTCAGAAGGTATACCAACAATCATATCACTACCAACAGGATACAATATTTTTTCAGTCACAAACACAGGTAACAACTCACCATTTACTGGATTTTTCGCTCTCAAATTTGTCAAATCACAGTCACTACTTAAAAATTCTGCTGACCTGATACCAACAAACTTAGCATCAGCCAAGAGCTCAGCTCTATCAGTCCAAATCTGAAGTTTATCTATAATTTTTCCGTCTAAAATTAAATCATAAGTAAAACTATGGCCATTACATTTTCCAATCCAGTTTTTCTGCATTTTTATAATATCTTTCCAGTCGTCTTTATTCACTTCAGATAGGCCGTCAAATAATTGTGGAGCAAAAGCTGACGTTCTGATAAACCACTGATTTAGTCGACGTTTTTCCACTTTGGCACCTGATCGCCACGAGCATCCATTTTCATCGACCTGCTCATCTGCCAGTACTGTTTGGTCAATGGGATCCCAGTTCACTGGTGCTTCCTTTCGGTACGCGAATCCACTCTCTAGTAGCTTAATAAAAATGAATTGAGTCCACCTACAAAACAGAATATAGTAAGAAATTTCAGGCAGGTTTTATATTTCTGGGTTTTTTGCTTTTTGAAATGTCTTTAAACTGAAGAATAAGTCAATAGACCGGTTTTATTGATGAAACATCAATCAGTATCCTTTGGTCCTCTTCGAGACCAGACTATGTACGTTCATTAAAAAAAAAAAAAAAAAAAAATAGCTTCGGGCATTTTCTTAAGGTATATGTTGATTCTAAAATAAATAATATTGCTACAAACCTTCAGCTATAACCTATACCAAAAGGCGTAGATACCTATATTAGTGAATTATTTACTTTCAGGCCTATCAATTGACCGGGCCAGAATTATGATATTACTTAAATTTTTTATTGGAAAAGGATATAAATTTGCTGAAGAAATAGGAAACTTGTTCTTTTTTCAGCAACAGTCAACGAATATTTCAAGTATTTTCCACCTAAAAAGCTACTTAAAATTAATTTGAAAAATATCGTTTGGCAGATGGATAGCCCTCTATCTAAGCTATGAAATTATAAAAAAAAAACTGCCGTCTTTCGTTGATATATAAAAACTGTAGGAGAGCAGAAAGCTGGAACAAAGATTGCCAAGTCATACACTTATGAACTAGAGTATGCTTTTCCTTTTTTTTTTACTCAAACAATGTTATTAGCATAAAAAAATTTATTGTGACAAACTAGAAAGCACTTTCTAAAGCAGAAAGTGCTTGAAAAAGCACTTGGTTATCATTCAAGCCAATCTGTCATACCAATTCAAAAAAGAGGGCAACAACAATAATTATAAAGAAGGAAAATAAAGAAAAAATGAAAACATTCAAAAATCTAGAAGAAATAGATACAAAGCAAATGATAAAAAAAAGAAATCCTTATATCAGAGAAAAACTTTTCTCAAACCTTTAACATTACAAATATTTAAAAAATAAAACTTTTTTATACGATTTTTAAGTAGTGATTAACTTTCAGCCTGATGAGTGGAATCTGGCAGCGAAGTCCAAACTGATGGACCTATATTGTTTGGCATAGCTCTTGGTCACATGACTTCCTCATGCAGCAAGATGAGACAAAAATCGCACAGAGAGTATATACCTTATTTAGATTCATTGTTTTAATAATGTTTATTCGACAGAAAATCGTATTGTTTTGGGTTAAAATATTTTTCGTAAAAACCAAAAATAATTAAACAATATCACCTCTTCAATTTTTAATCATTCAAACAAGCTGTTTGGTTTTAACAAGTTTTTTTGGGTTTTTAACCGTGAAAACGGTGCCATTTTATATCCAAAAGAAAACCTTTGAAAAAGATATGTCAGTTTGACGAAACGCCACACAGCTGAACAAGTATAGTTACCAAGTGTTGCCTTAAGGGACTGATGATCCCAGTTCAGTGGTCCTTCCTTTTGAATGGCTAAAGCCCTCTTTAGCAGGTTAATGATAATGAACAAACGACTTACAATGTAAAACTAGATAAGAAACTTTAGACAACTGTTATGAAATATAAAATGAGAACAACAGAGCCATCTAAGATCCCTGGTGACTATAAAGCCTTCGTGTCAGTCATCCTAACAATAGGCGTCATATTGACCATCCTAGTAATGGTCATTACTACTTGTATAGCCAATAAATTTTTCTCTTCAAATTTTTCCTTATGAATATTAACCAAGCAATCTATGATATCGTGGGTATTCCAGACAAATATCCAGGATTAGCCAAAAATAGAAAGAATTGTGTTCCTGCATGTACGAACTAGAGTTATAATTTTTCTGGGCAGAATCTTCACCAGATTCTGGCCCAGAATCTAAATTAAAATAGACTCTGACAATTCCAAAATGAATCATTTATCATTTTAACCCCCAGCCCCCTTAACCAGGCATGGCGGAGGGAGTGACTCAATTGTTTTTCTTAAATTCTAGCTATTAGACTCCCAAAAAAATCATTGGAACAACATAGGAAATTCTGATCACCAGAGATCATAAAACCTTCGGGCTTAGTTAGCTCATAATGCATGAAACTTATTCCATAGTCAGAAGAACTAATTGCAGCTTACCAATTAAAACGTTTTATTTATTTTAGGTTATCCATTGGTTACAAAAACCTCTAGTGAAGGGTAAGTAAACAGATTCCAGATATTATCGTTCTAACGCTATTTACTTTCATTTCAAATGATTAAAAGACATGTCGATAATAGATGAATTAGTTTAGAAAACTTTCTCCACAAAACAAATTTTTCAAAGAAAGGTAAAGAGCTCCATTAAACCGAGGAATGGGCAGAAAAAAAGTCAAATAATCTTCCTAGCGTATAACTACCACAAATCCCTATCAATAAATAAATGAAAACGAACAGAGTTTACAATAAATAGTCGGGTCAAATTCAAACTGTTTTACTACTAACATCGGTAGTATTAACCTATTGCCTTTTGGTCAGTAGAACATCCCTCTCATCAAGTCCTGGAAGTTTCAACTTAATAGAATTAGCCATTGCTAAGACATTGCTGATATGTCCTTTTGATAACCCTTATCTTCATATGCTACTACTACTGCAAACAACTCACCACAGCATCAAATCGCCTGAGGCCAACACAGCTACACACGTTCCTCCTCCATTCCAATCTATTCAAAGTCTCGCTCTTTAAACCCTCCCAGGAAGTTCTCATTTCCTCTAAATCTTTCTTTATGACATCCTCCCTCCCCAAACGAGGACGACCTACTTTCCGGTTAGCCCTAGACGGTTGGCTAAAAAGGACAATCTTCGGCAATTTGTCATCCTTCATCCACAGAAAGTACCCTAGCCATCTCAACCTTTCTTTCATTATAGCCCTAGAAAGCGGAATTGAACCATATTCTCATACAGCCTACTGTTTGAAATACCGTCAGTCAGCCGGGTACCCAGGACAATCCAGAGGCAATTTCTCTGGAAAACAACTAGTAAATCTTCGTCCCCTTTTCGGAGCGTCCACACTCCAGAGCCATATTTGACCACTGTCATCACTGTAACTTCCAATATTCTAGCCTTGGTTTGTAGACTTATCTTCCTATTCTTCCAAACCTTTTTTAACTGTGAAAAAACACACTGAGTTTTGGCTATTCTATTTTTAACATTTTCACTGCTCCCACCGTCTTTACTAATAATACTACCAAGGCAAATGAAGCTGCCCAACTGATCAATCTTTTCGTTATCCAACGTCACCTTTTCATCTTCACTTATTCCTAACCTTAGTAACTTAGTCTTCTTAACATTAATTTTCAAACCTATTCTAGCAGCCTGAGCTCACAAAAACATCTAAACGTTCATTCATTTTGCTCATACTTTCATCTAGGATACTTAAATCATCAGCATAATCTAAGTCCAGTAGACTTTTTAGTCCCAAATTGATTCCGTGGTCGCTCATTGCCTTTCCTGTGCTCCATAACACAAGGTCCATCAAAATCATCCATATAAAGGGGGATAGAAAATAATCCTGCTTAACTCCTGATCATACAAGGATAAGACCTTTGCTAAAGCTGTTCTATCAACAGGATCAAACGCTTGCTCATGATCTGTAAAACTAAGGACACAAGGTGTTTCACAACTAAGACACTTCTCAATCATTAACCTAAGAGTGAAAATTCGGTCGACACATTCTCTAACTTTTTTAAAACAGCAATGTTCTTCTCTTAAAACTTTGTCTACAGCATCTTTCAGTCTAAAAGGCATTATATTACTAAGTAAGTTGCTACTTACAGAGACCAGACTCAATGCCTCGATAATTACGACACTCACTCTTATCACCTTTATTATATAGTGGTTTAATTGAAATTTTCCTAAAATCGTTAGGTATTTCCCCTTTTTCAAAAATCATCTTCGTAATCTTCAGAAACTTGTTTTTAACCTCAGAGCTACCATATTTAAGAAACTCATTTACCACACTATCAGCACCTGGACCATTATTATTTTTTAATCCTTTTGGTACTGTCACTAATTCTTATCAATGACCTCCACTTCACACCTCCTTAGTTCATATTTTAATGCTTTCTCCACTTTCTTTACATTACTTTTGTTTTCATATAATCTATCACTCAGTATGGTAATAGTAGTGGCGGTAGTTTGTAGTAGTATTGGTAGCATGCAAATATTGCCTTTTTTATCATCTCCCTTCTCATTTCCTGAATTTTCCAAATTAATGTTCTCAGTTATTCCTGTGTTGTACCATTTTGACAGTCCATATACACACAACGTATTTTTACTTCATTCAATATTTCCCTTAACATCCTCTGAAAGGCTCCCCTGAACTCCCTTTGTCTTCTTGGAAAGTAACGTTCAAACATGCATTCCTTTCTCAATATAATATGAAAAAAACTTCGTTTTCTTAAAGAGTTAAAGAGGCTGCGTCCCAAAGTCGAACCTTAAAACGTACAGGAATTAGAAGGGGCAGTTGGGGGGCTGCCGCCCCCCAAACCCCCAGCTTTTAAAGACTCTTTTGTACAGGTTTTTTGTTTTTTTGCTAACCCCCAGCTCTTGGCTTCGGAAAGGCCCTCTTTTAATTAACAAAAAATTGAAATGAATGAATAATGGAATAACTTCGAAAAATGTTAAACACAAGAGGACAGGAGAACCATTGCGCCGAAACTAGTAATTAGTAACAATGAAGTCCCCCCCCCAAAAAAAACCTGTACAAAAGAGTCTTTAAAAGCTGGGGGTTTGGGGGGCGGCAGCCCCCCAACTGCCTCTTCTAATTCCTGTACGTTTTAAGGTTCGACTTTGGGACGCAGCCTCTTTAACTCTTTAAGAAAACGAAGTTTTTTTCATATTATTTCTGTACGTTTTTCTACAATCCATGGTGGATGTAATTTAATAATTCCTGTACTCCTCGTACAGGAATTAGGAGAGGAACTTGGGTGGCTGCCGCCCCCCCCCCCCGCTTTTAAATCATTGTATAAAATAGAAAAAAAATAGATAGAATGACCGAAATGTTTCTTTTGCTCATAAGAAGCTAATATTCTGTTATCTCTCAAATGATAAGCTGTCCAGGTGTTATCAAAATTTTTTTGATGTTGTGAAAAAAAATCGCCCGTAAGGGACTTGAACCCTTGACCAGAGGATTAAAAGTCTCACGCTCTACCAACTGAGCTAATAACTTGCATGTGTGTAAATATAACTTCTCAATAGCTTTTAAAAATTTCAAATTAACATGGGCTCTTATGGAGAGAAATCCGTTAATTTAAATAGCTAATGGGTGGTTTCTGGAAAACAGGGAAGGAGTTATCGAATCCAACTGAAATTTCGCGGATAAGCTCCTGGGCCGTAGGGGACCTTAACTTGTGAATTTCAGCCCGATCGGACAACGTTAAAAGGGGTGGAGGGGGGTTAGAGGGTCGAAACTTTCGGGGGGTTAAGATTTTCCAACGAAACTTTCATGGGCACTTACTCGGAGAATTCCGCATCGAATGAGTCTTCGTACACCCAGATCCGATGTCGGATGTGACCTGTAGGCGTCTAGAAAAAAAAAGTGAATGAATTTTAAGTGGCTATGCGTGGTTTCTGGAAAACAGGGAAGGAGTTATCGGATCAAGCTGAAATTTCGCGGATAAGCTCCTGGGCCCTAGGGGACCTTAACTTGTGAATTTCAGCCCGATCGGACAACGTTAAAGGGGGGCTTGGGTTGACAGGTCGAAACTTTCGGCCAGATTTTCCCCATGAAGAAAAAGTTGGAGGGGGATGAAATTTTGCAGCTTTCTTAGTTGGAGCTCGTGCTACGAAATGCATCCCTCCCCATCCGTCTGCGACCACTGGAACCGAAGATCGCTTAACATTGTCGTGTGTCGCCTCTTTATAGAGGCACGAGTGTGCCTCCTTGAACATATATTACGTGTAAACACTGAAGGAATTGTCTAACTTCAAGCCCCTGTCCTGACACTGTGGGGAGGTTGACAATCCGTTTACAAACGTGTTTTTACTTATTTCGATACTCCCCTCAACAATCTCTGAAAGGATCACCTTTCTCCATAACATATACTATGCGTAAACACTGAACGAATTACTTAGCTTCCAGCCCCTGTCCTGAGGACTGTGGGGAGGTTGACATCCCCAAAGACATTATTGTTGGACCTTTCAACAATGCCAAACAAAATATCTCTCTTAAAATTTCGATCGGATATGTTTTGAGGAATGAGAGGCTTGGGGGGGGGGGGGTTGCCCTCCATTCACTTTTGACTTTTAACAAGGGCACTAAAACTTCTGACTTCTAATCAAATGAGCTCCATCCGATGCAAAATACATAAGACTACCAGTTGCATAATAGATCTTATATGCCACAGACATATCTTACAACCCTTACCCGTGGGGTCTGGGGGATGGTGTCCACCCACTACCTTATATGTCCTTGGGGTATAACTTATAATCCTTGCGCTGAGGGCTGTGGGGAGGGGCTGTAATCTTCAAAGACATAAGAGTCGACATCATATGTGTTTTTTCCATTGATCTCTTGTGGTATTCTCACGATTCTTAAAAACATCATAAATCAAATAAAACAAAAAAAGATTACTAGCTGAAGTAAAATGCTAAGGCGAGAAAAAAAAATATATATTGAACTCTTTTATTTAGTTTTGAATGAATGTTGACTTAAACGCTCCTTTCAATTAATGGAAAGCTGATTGTACAACGCGAATTTAATGTTTTTATATATTCAAGTACTAATATTTTCTCTGTCTAAACAGTTTTCACTTCAATGATTATGAGCTTTTCAGCGAAAAACAAAAAAACACCCGTATCTCTGACTTAACCAATCCCAACATGATGCTTTTTGTCACCATTGTTATAAACTATATTTGTAAGCATGTTAGATTTAGTATCCCGACTTTTATCTTGTCAATATTCCTTTGCATTACCCTGTATTATACAGAGGCATATTAACCAATAAAATTTCTTTATTAAACGCGATGAAAATCTACTATCAATAAATTAAAAGGTTATATTCTTCGAAAATAACGCTCCTCAATGCTATTCAAAAATTTAAACATTCGAAGGAAAATCTTACTTGTAATAGCTTGGATCACATGTAGCAATCTCTCTATCCCAGTCAAAAGTGCAAGCCATTTTTTTCAACTGGGCACGCATATACTCAATATTTGCAGTGGTCCATTCTTTAGGAAGGATTCCTTTCTCAATGGCAGCATTTTCTGCAGGTAGACCAAAAGCATCCCAACCCATTGGATGGATAACCTAACAGAAAGATGATTTAAACAACTGAACATTAAAAAAGGATCTAACGACTCCACGGCTCCCAGATAAATATAGAGATGACATATAATTTTTTTTATCAAGATATTTTATTTTTCTATGCCTAGAGGGGCACACTTGTCGTTTTTTCAAATTTTTCAGTGATACACCCCAAAAACTTTTTTTTTCAAAATCTAGAAGGAGCACAGGTACTCCTGCCCCCTCCCCAATTAGCCCCCTGCTACTGTAACGGCGTACTCATAATTGCATTTTTGAAGGGGCGCAATTCTTTTCAAGGGGAGGGCTAAATATGGATATAGTCTTTCTATGGTCGTCACAAAGTCTTAAAGAAAGTGTTATCTTTAAAAAGGTTATTTCATTCCAGGGGGGGGGGTGGTCAGTATAGTCCTATTGAAAGGGATGAGGGGTTGTTGTCTGGTTTAAATCTTAATGAACAGCTTAATCATCTAACTAAAATAAATATAGACGGCTAAATAAAGGATAAAATGAAGGAAATAAAAATAAAAGATGAAAAGAATGAAAAATCTAGATTTGTCTAATAGTAAATATAAAAATATCTACTAATGTCTTTATAACTCCTGTCAACTATAGCACCGACCATGTGAAGTAAATTTAGTACCAACTACTTGAATGACATGGCGGCGTAAGAGGTAAAAGGGAAAAATTTTATCAGCTCAAGCGCCTCCCAATTTTGAGAAGAAGAGAAAAAGTAGATTTTAAAGAAAAAAAAGATTATTTAGATTTGAGTGCATAACATGGTGCTGTCAATAAAAATAACATGGTACAGTCAATAGAAATAACATGGTGCTGTCAATAGAAATACCATGGTGCTGTCAATAGAAATAACATGGTTCTGTCAATAGAAATAACATGGTTCTGTCAATAGAAATAACATGGTGCTGTCAATAGAAATAACATGGTGCTGTCAATAGGAATAACATGGTGCTGTCAATAGAAATAACATGGTGCTTCAACAGAAATAACATGGTGCTGTCGGCAAACAATCAAGATCATAGACTTATTTAATTTTTCATATTGCATTCAATTCCTGATCATAGATGCAAGCTCAGCAAAGTTTTAGTACCAACTTAGTACCAACTCAGTAAATTTAGTACCAACTACTTGAATGACATGGCGGACCACTTTAAGAACCACTTTAAGAACAACTTTCAACCACACCACGAGCGGCCCGGAGGCTTCCCTGGGGAGTCGTCCGAAGTTCTCACTAAATCATTCAATCGGTAGTAGCGACGGGCGGTGTGTACAAAGGGCAGGGACGTAATCGACGCAAGCTAATGACTTGCGCCTACTAGGGATTCCTGGTTCATGGGGATCCTTGCAGTCCCCAATCCCAACCACGGAAGAGGTTCAGCGGTTACCCGGTTAGCGGTTACCCGGACCACTTTAAGAACCGAGCTTTACTTTCATTAGTATGACTTTTCAGTCATGGTAGATACGTAAAATTTGTACCACACATTTAGAATTAAGCAATTGGACTGAACCCTTATAACATTCTCCTGAAATTTTTCTGCAATAGGATTTACACCCACACTAGAGCCTCAACAAGCTTATTTGAGCCAATAGAACTTTAATTTTACAATTCATCCTATTCGAAAATAGAACCATATCAGTAAGCAGGGTTCAAAATCAATACATTTGAAGAATTAGCCTTTGTCTTGACAAGTGAACTATAATGGCATGTCAACGAACTTTATTTTGTTTGATCAAGATCCCCTGGTCTGATGTTAAAATCCCTGAATTAAAATCTCGGTCCAGTGGATAGGATATCGGAATGTTCCAAAGATAGAAGGTTCGAATCCACTTTGTAGTAGATTTTTCAAAAGGAGTTTCCAATAATGAATTTGTTTTAGTTATAACATAACCAAGCCAGGAAGAAAATGGGACAATAATAAATATACTGCATTACCGCAACTAACAACGTACTGATATGACTGGAAAAAACAATCTAGTTAATTTGGAGACTTTGTTTTACATCGAACTTCCTTCAGAGAAAATAGTATGAATACTAAGCTAAAGGACAATTTTAAACCCTTGGTCATAAAACAAGAAAGGACGAATAGTTGGAGTCATGGTGATTTGGTCAGGATTTGTGTGATATTCTCTAGACGATATATTGGCTTGTAAAAATCAAAACACATTCGTTGCAAAAAAAAAACACACTAAATTCTTACGACCTTTCGAACTTCATGCTGAAAATTCAAGTAAAGGGGAAAACGTTCAGTTATTTATAGTTATTAAATTGTCGGATACCCTAATTTCTTCGGTTAGTGATGCAGGTAATGCCACATAATTCCAGCCCTGCTTAGTAGCTACCCAATATAATGTAGGCTAGTTCACGGTTTAATAGTATTAACTAGCTTTTGATTTACCAGTCGACAGACATATATATATATATATATATATATATATATATATATATATATATATATATATATATATCTTATATATATAAAAATAAATTGTTTGTCTGTCTGGCCCCTGACGTCATTATAAGGATTGAGCTGTATGTCGTCATGAAATTAGTTGTCGTCATGTTTGTTATGACGATGCTTAGTATATGACGTCATTATAAGTATTTAAGAAAAAATAAGTTGTTTCTTTGTGTGTCTGTCTGTCTGTCCGCATACGACGTCTGAATTATTTCATCATATACAAATTCAAAAACGAATGTATTCAAGCCGAAGAAGCTGAGTTGGTAAAGCGTTATTTTATCTATCTATATTCACAGGTGGGACTCAGGGACACAGCTACAAAGGCGCGTAGCTAATATGGCGCGTAACGACTTACGCGTGCGGAGAGGGGGGGGCTTGGGGACACAAGGAATGTTTGATTAGCAATCACCATCAACAAAGCTCAAGGGCAATCATTAGAATAATGATGTATAGATCTGAATACGGATTGTTTTTCCCATGGACAATTATATGTTGCATGTTCAAGAGTCGGTAAACCTGACAATATATTTATATGTACAAACAATGGGACAGCGAAGAATGTTGTATATTCGATAGTTTTACGTAGTTAAAAATATATATTTATATATATCTCTATTCACAGGTGGGACACAGCTACAGTGGCGCGTAACTAATATGGCGCGTAACGACTTACGCGGGCAGAGGGGCTTGGGGGGGGGGCGAAGCGCCCCACCAACTAGGTGTTGAGGTGGCGCGAAGCGAGTTGTGTGTATGCATGT
This sequence comes from Artemia franciscana, assembly GCF_032884065.1. Classification (NCBI taxonomy): domain Eukaryota; kingdom Metazoa; phylum Arthropoda; class Branchiopoda; order Anostraca; family Artemiidae; genus Artemia; species Artemia franciscana. The sequence continues at coordinate 34,624,282 of NC_088874.1, read as the reverse complement.
TTGTTTGTTTGTAAAAAGAGCGTTTGCATATGACGTCATTATTAGTACATAAGGCTTTGTATATGCACAGACATATAAATATAAATGCTATTTATGTGCACAGACAATGGGACAGCGAAGAATGTTGTATATTCGCATGTTTTACGTAGTTAAAAATATATATTTATATATATCTCTATTCACAGGTGGGACACAGGGACACAGCTACAATGGCGCGTAACTAATATGGCGCGTAACGACTTACGCGCGCGGGGGGGCTTGGGGTGGCGCGAAGCGCCACCCCAACAGCTAGTATATATATATATATATATATATATATATATATATATATATATATATATATATATATATATATATATATATATATATATATATATATATATATATATATATATATGTATATATATATATATTTATATATAAATATATATATATATATATATATATATATATATATATATATATATATATATATATATATATATATATATATATATATATATATATATATATATATATATATATATATATATCTTATATATATAAAAATAAGTTGTCTGTCTGTGTGTCTGTCAGGTGACGTCATGTTTCTGTGTCGACTGACGTCATGAAGTTAGTTGTCGTCATTTTTGCTATGACGGTGACGTCATTAAAGATATTTAAGACATATGTGTTCGCGTAGAAATCTATTAATGTTTAAGTTTAAAATGACTGATGAACTTACAATGGCAAAAGCCGATGAAGATGCTCAAAGAGTCTATGCCAAAAAACTTGCTGCTGATAGAGAAAGTCAGAAAAGAAAGCGTGCCGAGGAATCAAAAGAACAGCAAGGAAACAGGCTTGAGGCTGATAGAGAAAAAAGAACAGAAAGCGTGCCGAGGAACTACCAGAGCAACGCGAAAGCAGACTTGCTGCTAAAAGAGAAAGTGAAAAAAGAAGGCGTGCCGAGGAATCACAAAAACAGCAAGAAATCAGGCTTGCTGCTGATAGAGAAAGAAAGAAAAGAAAGCGTGCCGAGGAATCACAAGAACAGCAAGAAATCAGGCTTGCTGCTGATAGAGAAAGTAAGAAAAGAAAGCGTGCCGAGGACTCAGAGCAACCTGAAAGTTATCGCCTAGCATTCAGGTACAGCCCAGTCGATGATTATAGTTGAGTAGATGTTTTCAAATCGGGACAATGTCTAAAATTTGTCCCTATTGCAAGGCCTTGAAATTCAATAGTGAAACAATGGGAATGTGTTGCGCCTCAGGAAAAGTTAAACTTCCTCTATTGGCTGCACCACCAGAGCCATTGAAGACTTTCCTTACTGGAACTACGTCAGAATCTAAGCGTTTTTTGTCACAAATCAGAAAATACAACTCATGTTTCCAAATGACGTCGTTTGGAGCCCAAATCGAAAATCCAGATCAATTTATGTCTACTTTCAAAGTAAAAGGGCAAATTTATCATAGAGCAGGGTCCCTTCTACCATTCTCAGGCGAGAATCATAAATTTTTACAATTGTACTTCATCAGTGATAGAAATTCTGAATTGAATGCACGTTGCGAAATTTCTCCCAACGTTGAAAGGACAATCGTTTCCCAATTGCAACATCTTTTCCACGAAAATAATAATTTAGTGCGTCTGTTCAAAACAGCCATCGATTTGATGCCTATTGATACGCATAAAATTGTTATTTCCGCTGACAAAACGCCTCCTGGCCAACATGTGCGTAGATACAATGCTCCAACTATTGACGAAGTGGCAATCGTTATGGTCGGTGATCAGTTTTTACCTCGAGATATTATTCTTCATAAGCGAAACGCTCAGTTGTTAAGAAGTGCTGAAACTCATCGATGCTACGATGCCCTACAATATCCTATAATTTTTTGGGGTGGAGCCGACGGCTATCACTTTAATATTAAATTGATGAATCCAGCCACTAACAAAGAAATGAATAAGAAATGCAGTGCAATGCATAATTATTCCTATAGACTAATGATTCGGCAGGATGAAGAAAATTATATTTTAAAATGCCGTGAATTGTTTCACCAATTTGTCGTTGATATGTATGCTAAAATTGAATCAGAACGTTTGCTATATATCCGCCTGAATCAGACCAAGCTCCGCTCTGAACAATACATTCATTTGCGAGATGCAGTTATAAATGACGGTAATACCACAAACGTTGGAAGATTAACAATTTTACCTTCGTCATATGCTGGCAGTCCCCGTTATATGCATGAATATGCTCAGGATGCTATTGCGTATGTTCGTCTCTATGGTCGTCCAGATTTATTTATTACATGTACATGTAATCAATCTTGGGACGAGATACTGCAGCTTTTACTTCAAGGACAATCGGCGGTTCATAGGCATGACATTACGGCCCGTGTCTTCCGGCAAAAGTTGAAATCACGGATAAACTACATAGTAAAACTTGAAGTGTTTGGGTCAGTGCGATGCTGGATGTACTCAGTGGAATGGCAAAAACGAGGTTTGCCACACGCACATATACTAATCTGGCTACATAAAAAAATTACTTCGAACGAAATTGATGATGTGATTTCCGCTGAAATAACTGATAAAAATGTCGACAAGGGGTTACATGATATTATTGTAAAAAATATGATACATGGACCTTGCGGTGCACTGAATGAAAATTCACCATGCATGGCCAAAGGAAGGTGCACAAAGCAATATCCTCGACTTTTAGTATCCAACACAATTACTGGCAATGATGGTTACCCACAATATAGAAGAAGATCAACTGAAGATGGCGGTAAAACAGCAATAATAAAGAAGCGTAACGGTACCACCATCGAAGTAGATATCCAGTGGGTTGTTCCATATTCCCCATTATTATCAAAAACATTTAATGCACACATAAACGTTGAATACTGCAACTCCGTAAAGGCAATCAAATACATAAGTAAATACGTCAACAAAGACAGTGAGTGACATGGCAGTTTTTGTCTTGCAGCCCGAAATCAAAGATTTCGACGAAATCGTACAATATCAGGCTGGAAGATACATAAGCGGTAATGAAGCTGTTTGGCGAATTCTTTCATTTCCGATACATGAACGTAGTACAGCTGTTGTTCACTTAGCGGTACATTTACAGAATGGTCAACGTGTTTATTTCTCGGAAACCAACGTGCAACAAAGAGCCCTGAATCCACCGGATACAAAATTAACAGCTTTTTTTTCGCTTTGCAAAAATGATTCTTTTGCAAAAAAACTGCTGTATACTGAAGTGCCTTCGTATTACACGTGGAATACTAAAAATCAAGTATTTGAACGTCGAAAACAGGGTAAGTCAGTCGACGGCCAACCTACCATCTTCAAAGATACCACGATAGGAAGACTCTACACCGTTCACCCCAATCAACATGAATGCTTCTTTCTACGCCTGCTTTTGGTGAATGTACCCGGTCCGACATCCTTTGAGTATTTAAGAACTGTAAACGGTACTATACATGACACTTACCGTAGTGCATGCCAAGCTCTGAATTTATTGGAGAATGACCAACACTGGGATAACTGCATCAATGACGCGTGCGAAACGTCAACCCCAAGTCAAATTCGTGCATTGTTTGGCATCATTTTAACAACTTGCTTTCCATCAGCTCCTACAGAGTTATGGGAAAAATATAAGTCAAAAATGTCCGAAGATATACTCCACTGAAAACAGTTAGAGACGTCAGATATGACTTTTGATTTTACATCAGAAATTTATAACTACAGTTTAGTTATTATAGAAGATTTGTGCGTACGTATGGCAAACAAACCTCTTCAGGATTTGGGAATGCCTTCACCTAACCGTATCGCTGTTGTTTCGACATGTGTAGAATTGGATCGTGAACAATGTTACAGTACGAGTGATCTATTGTCGTATGTACAAAATAACATTTCCAAGTTAACGTCGGAACAAAAAGACATTTATGATACGATAATTCATTGGGTCGATAACAACGTTGGAGAAATTTTCTTTTTGGATGCGCCAGGAGGTACTGGTAAAACGTTTGTGATAAAACTGATTCTGGCATCAATTCGATCAAAAAATGATATAGCGTAGGCAATTGCGTCGTCCGGAATAGCCGCAACATTGCTGCCTGGTGGAAAAACTGCCCATTCCGCTTTGAAATTGCCTCTGAATTTGCATTCTAAAGAAACTCCCACGTGCAATATTTCCAAATCATCTGGGATGGGTAAAGTATTGCAGCAATGCAAACTTATTATTTGGGATGAGTGCACAATGGCAAACAAAAAATCACTCGAGGCTCTGGATCAATGCTTGAAAGATTTGAGAGGGAAGTCGAAACCCTTTGGCAGCACATTAATATTGCTTGCGGGAGATTTCAGGCAAACATTACCTATAATACCTAGATCAACTCCTGCAGACGAAATGAATGCTTGCCTGAAAAATTCTAATTTATGGGCACACGTAAAAATATTAAAATTAACTACAAATATGCGTGTCCGATTGCAAAACAATGACTCTGGTCAAACATTTTCAGATCAATGGCTGGCAATTGGAAACGGAAAGCTCCCAGTAGACTCAATTTCAGGACGTATACAACTACCTGCTGATTTCTGTAATTTAGTGACGTCCAAAAATGAATTGATTGAAAAAGTATTTCCGAATATTCTAAAAAATTATAAAAATAATTAATGGCTAAGTGAAAGAGCGATTCTCGCGCCCAAAAATATAGACGTCCACGAAATCAACAATATTGTTTTGACCAAGATTCGAGACAAGGCAGTCCTTTACAAGTCAGTCGACACAGTTTTGAACCAAATGAAGCGGTTAATTATCCATCTGAATTTTTAAATTCCATAGATCCTTCAGGGTTTCCACCACACGTGCTACAACTAAAAATAGGGGTACCAATAATACTTTTAAGAAATATCAACCCACCAAAGCTTTGCAATGGCACGCGACTCGCCGTAGAAAAAACAATTGAAAACCTAATAGAGGCCACAATCTTGACAGGGCCTTTTGAGGGTGAGGCTATTCTTATTCCTCGCATTCCCATGATTCCAACGGATCTGCCTTTTCAATTTAAAAGATTGTAATTCCCAATTCGATTAGCATTTGCAATCACCATTAACAAAGCTCAAGGTCAATCATTAGAAAAATGTGGTATAGATCTTAATACTGATTGTTTTTCCCATGGACAATTGTACGTTGCATGTTCGAGGGTCGGTAAACCTGACAATGTATTTATATGCAGCGACAATTGGACAGCGAAGAATGTTGTATATTCGCAAGTTTTACGCAGTTAATTTGTATTGTATCTATCTATCTATCTATCTATCTATATATAAACGAGTTGTGTGTATGCATGTTTGTTTGTTTGTAAAAAGAGCGTTTGCATATGACGTCATTATTAGTACATACGGCTTTGTATATGCACAGACAATGGGAAGCCAAGAATGTTGTATATTCGCAATTTTTACGTAGTTTAACTTCTGCAGACGAAATGGATGCTTGCCTGAAAAATTCTAATTTATGGGCACACGTAAAAATATTAAAATTAACTACAAATATGGGTGTCCGATTGCAAAACGATGACTCTGGTCAAACATTTTCAGATCAATTGCTGGCAATTGGAAACGGAAAGTTCTCAGTAGTGGGAAAGCCAAGAATGTTGTATATTCGCAATTTTTACGTAGTTTGAAACACATATATAAATCTATCTATATTCACAGGTGGGACACAGGGACACAACTACAATGTCGCGTAACTAATATGGCGCGTAACAACTTACGCGCGCGGGGGGGGGGGGGCTTGGGGGGGGGGGCGCGAAGCGCCCCACCAACCAGGTGTTACAGCTAGTATATATATATATATATATATAAACGTTACACATACTCTTTTCGTGAAAACTGGAAAAAAAAAATACTTTCTCCTTTCTCCAAACACACATTTATAAGCCCTCTTTTCTCTCCCCGTTCAAAAAACCTTATCCAGAACGTCTCAACTCAGTCCCCCAGTCGTGAGATAAACGGGGATACTCCCTTGCGAAGATCAGGAACCAACTGGCCTCCAATTGTAAAAGTATTCCAGAGAAATATTGGTTTCAGCTACCCTTTGCAGTCTCACGTGACCGGCTTGGTGTTAAAGGGACTTACCAATTAAATGAAGTAAGGAAAGCATATAAAGCTCCCTTCTAATACTATCACATTTGTCTTTTGTACAATAATATGAAAAAAACTTCGTTTTCTTAAAGAGTTAAAGAGGCTGCGTCCCAAAGTCGAACCTTAAAACGTACAGGAATTAGAAGAGGCAGTTGGGGGGCTGCCGCCCCCCAAACCCCCAGCTTTTAAAGACTCTTTTGTACAGGTTTTTTTTGTGGGGGGACTTCATTGTTACTAATTACTAGTTTCGGCGCAATGGTTCTCCTGTCCTCTTGTGTTTAACAATTTTCGAAGTTATTCCATTATTCATTCATTTCAATTTTTTGTTAATTAAAAGAGGGCCTTTCCGAAGCCAAGAGCGGGAGGTTAGCAAAAAAACAAAAAACCTGTACAAAAGAGTCTTTGAAAGCTGGGGGTTTGGGGGGCGGCAGCCCCCCAACTGCCTCTTCTAATTCCTGTACGTTTTAAGGTTCGACTTTGGGACGCAGCCTCTTTAACTCTTTAAGAAAACGAAGTTTTTTTCATATTATTTCTGTACGTTTTTCTACAATCCATGGTGGATGTAATTTAATAATTCCTGTACTCCTCGTACAGGAATTAGGAGAGGAACTTGGGTGGCTGCCACCCCCCCCCCCCCGCTTTTAAATCATTGTATAAAATAGAAAAAAAATAGATAGAATGACCGAAATGTTTCTTTTGCTCATAAGAAGCTAATATTCAGTTATCTCTCAATTGATAAGCTGTCCAGGTGTTATCAAAATTATACAGTTTTATTTTGATGTTGTTAAAAAGAACCGCCCGTAAGGGACTTAACCCTTGACCAGAGGATTAAAAGTCCCACGCTCTACCGACTGAGCTAATCACTTACATGTGTGTAAATATAACTTCTCAATAACTTTTAAAAATTTCAAATTAACATGGGCTCTTATGGAGAGAAATGCGTTAATTAAGTAGCTAATGCGTTGTTTCTGGAAAACAGGGAAGGAGTTATCGGATCGAGCTGAAATTTCGCGGATAAGCTCCTGGGCCATAGGGGACCTTAACTTGTGAATTTCAGCCCGATCGGACAACGTTAAAAGGGGGGGGGGGGGGGTGGGGTTGGGGGGTCGAAACTTTCGGGGGGTTAAGATTTTCCTACGAAACTTTGAAGGGCACTTACTCGGAGAATTCCGCATCGAATGAGTCCTCGTACACCCAGATCCGATGTCGGATGTGACCTGTAGGCGTCGAGAAAAAAAAAGAAAATGAATTTTAAGTGGCTATGCATGGTTTCTGGAAAACAGGGAAGGAGTTATTGGATCGAGCTGAAATTTCGCGGATAAGCTCCTGGGCCCTAGGGGACCTTAACTTGTGAATTTCAGCCCGATCGGACAACGTTAAAGGGGGGCTGGGGTTGACGGGTCGAAACTTTCGGCCAGATTTTCCCCATGAAGGAAAAGTTGGAGGGGGAAGAAATTTTGCAGGTTTCTTAGTTGGAGCTCGGGCTACGAAATGCATCCCTCCCCATCCCTCTAAGATCGCTTAACATTGTCGTGTGTCGCCTCTTTATAGAGGCACGAGTGTGCCTCCTTGATTACTGTTCATATCCGCATTTTTCTTTTTCTAGTCTCTTTCAATACAATAAGCCTCATAGTGAGATCGAAATAGTTTTGCCATTGTTGTTCTAAACCAGGGGCCCATAACCAATTTTGGGCTATGTCCCACCTAAGAATGTTTTAAAATCCTGATACCCCACTCCGTCGTGATATTTATATTATGTTATTTAAAATTTTGTATGTATTAGCCTGAAGGCTTAAAATACCACTGACTTGGTAATTTTTCGGGTCGTCCTCTAGGCATATTTTATGCTAATGAAAATATTGTCTGTACATGACACCTTTTATACAAGGCGTGACATAATTGAAATACTATCATGCATTCGTTTTGCTTTTTTAAATGCATAGGAACCTGGGATCATCCGCATGAAAATGTTTTTTTTGTTTCAAAATAAAGGCTCTAAAGTACTGTCAGAAAAAGGGTACACTTCCTACCTACGAGCTACAAAAATACTGCCATGCACCGCCAGTAGGGCGCCTACGCCCCACGTTGGGGATAACGCTCCTAAACACAATGATAAACGTCGATAGAACAAAATATACAGAAAAGAAGCAAGATATTAAAATTATACTATAAACTACTCCATCTAGGGAAATCCACGATTAAGAAACGTTGATTTTGTCCACTTTTGAATTTTGTTATCTAAAGTATTATGGACAAATAGACCTTGCCTACTGGTTCAGTACTATAATGTTTCTCGGAAAATATCCATGGCCCAATTTCCCATTTTTTCCCTTCCTTTATGAACTGATGGGGTAGAACGAGAGTAGTAGTAGCACGCAGTCCGAGCAGATACATACCCCACCCTTCCGAGGAGACTCATATTTAAGTTTGCACATAACCCGAAACATTTAAGCACACATATATCCCGAAACTTTAAGCACACACCTATCCTATTACTTTAAGCACCATGTACTCCCACCATTCCTACGACAATTTGGAGTTGCTAGTCCCTCGAATCCAGCTAAAACCTTCCAGGAGAGATTTAACATTTTTCAGATAACAATATATGCATATATTTTCAACAAAACTCTTCAATGGTTACATCATTCCTATGACTATTTAAAGTTGCTAGTCCCTCGTATCCAGCTAAAAATTTCTAGGAGAGATTTAACATTTTCAGAGAACAATATATGCACATGTTCTCAACAAAACTCTTCAATGGTTACAAGCACACATACGGTGTTATCAAAATTTTCGGTTGACAAGGAGGTTTCTGGAAGCATTATTATCTGAGTTTCATTTTCCGAATATTTTGTTCAATAATTGAAGTGAGCTTTAAGCGATATGATGTCTAATAAACAAAGTTTTGATATGGATTCTAATATACAAATGGAAGAGATTTTTTTTTGTACTCAAATGGTATCGAGCTGATTATTGATTATGACTACAGCCGGTAAGGTATCATTATTGTAATACCATGGTCCTGAGCATATCTATTTCTCCATTACCGGGGGTTCCACATGAATTCGGGTCCAGGACCCAATGACACAATGTCCCTAAACAGGATCCCAGATCTCCCTTCAGTACCCTGATCACCCTACAGGGCGCAATGTCACCATCCCTCCACATTTTTTACTTGGTTTTTTCGGGACGGAGAATTTTCTTGGGACAGAAAATTTTCTTGTGGCACAGAATTTTCTTGGGATCTCTTGGGAGAATCATTTGGAGCCTATAATTTTTGGAGACAAATTTTTTTTTCACTGTGTTTTTTTTTTTATGCGGCTGCCCCCGTGGTACTCTATGGCTGGTTATTGACCAAAAAACACAAAAGTTGGACACACAAACACACAAAGATAGCCACAATGACATGCAAACAGATGCTGAGTCACACAAGCACGGTGGGAGAGACAAAAACACACGCAAAACACCAAGTCTGACACACAAAGAAAGTCACAGAGAAATGCAAACAGACGGCCAGTCACACAGGCACGTTGGGAGAGACTAAAACACAAACACACAAACACAATGTCAGACAAATAAACACACAAAGACAAGCACAGAGGCATGCAAACAGACACAGGCAGGGTGGTAGGGAGACAAAAGACACAAACAAAAACACACAGTCAGACACACAAAAACACTAAGACAAGCACAGAAACATGCAAACAGACGCTGAGTCACACTAGCACGATGGGAGGAAAACAAAACACACAAAACACAATAACACCAAGTCAGACATACAAGTCCCAATAAAATTCCAAGGGACTTCCACAAAGTCCCATGAAAATTCTACATATCAAAAAATTCCAATTCCCCAAATAATTTAGGTAAAAATATTCTGGAGGGACATTGGGCCATGGAGGGGGACTTGGGTCCTAAAAGGGGACATGGGGCCCTGGAGGGGGAATCGGAGCCCTGGTGGGGGACATTGAGTCCTGGATAGGAATGTGGGAACCCAAAATCATGCGCAAGCCCCGGTAGTAGAAAAACAGATGTGCCCAGGACCATTACATTACAATAACGATACTTGGCCATTGTAGTCATAATCAATTATTAATAATCAACAGTCGGCTCGATACAATTAGAGTAAAAAAAGATGTATTCCAATTGTATATCAGAATCCATATCAAAACTCCGTTTATTACACATCCAGTCACTTCAAACTCACTTCAATTATTGAACAACATAGTTGGCAAATGAAACTCAGATAAAAACGCTTCCAGAAATATCCTTATCAACTGGAAATTACGATAACACTATATAAGAGCTTGAAACCATTGAAGAATATCATTGAAAATATATGCATATACTGTTCCCAGAAAAATGTTAAATCTCTCTTAGAAGTTTTTAGCTGGATACGAGGGATTAGAAACTCCAAATAGTTGTAGGAATGGTGGGAGTACATAGCGCTTGAAGTAATAGAATCTGTGTGTGCTTAAAGCATCGGGAAATGTTTGCCCTTAAAGTATCGGGATATATGTGTGCTTAAAGTATCGGGATATGTGTGTGCTTAAGTATCGGGATATGGCATGTGCTTAAAATATCTGCTTAAAGTTATGGGATATCTGTGTGCTTAAAGTAATAGGATATTTGTCTGCTCGGAATGATGGGATATTTGTCTGCTCGGAATAACGGGATATGTGTCTTCTCGGAATGATGGGATATGTGTCTCCTCGGAATGATTGGATATGTGTCGGCTTGGACTGCATACTGCTTACGGGGTTATCAGCCCGACACTAAACAGGTTGGGAGACAACCTGGAAATATTATATTATTTCTGTACGTTTTTCTACAATCCATGGTGGATGTAATTTAATAATTCCTGTACTCCTCGTACAGGAATTAGGACTGCCGCTTCTAATTCCTGTACGTTTTAAGGTTCGACTTTGGGACGCAGCCTCTTTAACTCTTTCAGAAAACGAAGTTTTTTTCATATTTTGTGAAAAAAAAACGCCCGATAAGGGACTTGAACCCTTGACCTTAGGACTAAAAGTCCCACGCTCTACCGACTGACCTAACCGGGCATGTTTGAAGTCGAAATACCTGCATGTGTATAAATATAACTTTTAAATAACTTTTAAGAATTTAAAAAAATTAACATGGGCTCTTATGGGGAAATGGGTTTTTCTAAGCTAGAAAATTGGGGGGTTAAGATTTTCCGACGAAACTTTCCAGGAAAATTACTCGCAGAATTCCGCGTCGAATGAGTCTTCGTACACCCAGATCCGATGTCGGCTGTGACCTGTAGGCGTGGCAGAAAAAAAACAAAAGGGGAATATGAACATTAAGTTGCTATGCGTGGTTTCTGGAAAACAGGGAAGGAGTTATCGGATCGAGCTGAAATTTCGCTGATAAGCTCCTGGGCCCTAGGGGACCTTAACTTGTGAATTTCAGCCCGATCGGACAACGTTAAAGGGGGCTGGGGTTGGGGGGTCGAAACTTTCGGCCAGATTTTCCCCATGAAGGAAAAGTCGGAGGGGGATGAAATTTGGCAGGTTTCTTAGTTGGAGCTCGGGCTACGAAATACATCCCTCCCCATCCCTCTGCGACCACTGGAACCGAAGATCGCTTAATATTGTTGTGGTTCGCCTCTTTAAAGAGGCACGAGTGTGCCTCCTTGACAGATTGTTCTTCATTGCTCTTACATTGCTCTTACAGATTGTTCTTCAACTTATTTTAATGCAAGTTCACATGGGTATGGTAAATGAATTTCTAAAAAATAAAGAAAACTAAAGAATGTGATGGTGAGATCTTCGTTTTCATCAATTATATTCTACCTAAAATAGGAAATGACGTATCCCATGAATTGAAGCTAATGAGGGAAATAACTAAGGTTTGTTCTTTGCTTAAATATTTTGTTTAGATAATTACTGAGGGTGCGAGAAAAAGGTGTGGGCTTAACTGACGCAAGTGAGAGTGAATATTCGGATATGTTTGAGACTGAAGCTATGAGGTTAATATAAATGGAGAAAGTTTGAATGGTTGTTTGGTTATAGGAACGATTCTTTAATGTTTTATGTCTTTTTATTGATTAGGTGGTCTAAATTTATTTTTGCGAATTTGAAGTGCTTGAAAAAGGAGAAGGAGAGTAATTTTTTTTTTTGTTTATTTTAGAAGAAATAATCAGAATTATTATCTATATATATAAAAATAAGTTGTTTGTCTGTGTACTGACATCATGTTTGTGTGTCGACTGACGTCATTATACGGATTGAGCTGTATGTCGTCATGAAGTTGTTTGTCGACTGACGTCATGTTTGTCAACTGATGAAATTACAGACCGGGACACAAATGACGACCGGGACACCGAGACACAGAGAATACAAATGACGACCGGGACAGTCAAAGAGAAATTACAGACTGGGACACCGGGACACAAATAACGACCGGGACACAGGGAATATAAATGACGATCGGGACACAGGGACACGACTACAACGGGGACGCCGGGGGCACAGGGGGGATATATTAATGACGACCGGGACACAGGGAATGTTCTAAGAGAAATTACAGACCGGGGCACCGGGACAAAAATGATGACCGGGACACAGGGAATATAAACGACGACCGGGACACTCAAAGAGAAATTACAGACTGGGACACCGGGACACAAATGACGACCGGGACACAGGGACACAACTACAACGGGGACGCCGGGGGGCAAAGGGGGATATATAAATGACGATGGGGGCACAGAGAATGTTCGATTAGCAATCACCATCAACAAAGCTCAAGGGCAATCATTAGAATAATGAGGTATAGATCTGAATACGCATTGTTTTTCCCATGGACAATTATATGTTGCATGTTCAAGAGTCGGTAAATCTGACAATATATTTATATGTACAGACAATGGGACAGCGAAGAATGTTGTATATTCGATAGTTTTACGTAGTTAAAAATATATATTTATATATATCTCTATTCACAGGTGGGACACAGCTACAGTGGCGCGTAACTAATATGGCGCGTAACGACTTACGCGGGCAGAGGGGCTTGGGGGGGGGGCGAAGCGCCCCACCAACTAGGTGTTGAGGTGGCGCGAAGCGAGTTGTGTGTATGCATGTTTGTTTGTTTGTAAAAAGAGCGTTTGCATATGACGTCATTATTAGTACATAAGGCTTTGTATATGCATAGACATATAAATATAAATGCTATTTATGTGCACAGACAATGGGACAGCGAAGAATGTTGTATATTCGCATGTTTTACGTAGTTAAAAATATATATTTATATATATCTCTATTCACAGGTGGGACACAGGGACACAGCTACAATGGCGCGTAACTAATATGGCGCGTAACGACTTACGCGCGCGGGGGGGCTAGGGGGGGCGCGAAGCGCCCCACCAGCTAGGTGTTGGGGTGGCGCGAAGCGCCACCCCAACAGCTAGTATATATATATATATATATATATATATATATATATATATATATATATATATATATATATATATATATATATATGTATATATATATATTTATATATATATATATATATATATATATATATATATATATATATATATATATATATATATATATATATATATATATCTTATATATATAAAAATAAGTTGTCTGTCTGTGTGTCTGTCAGGTGACGTCATGTTTCTGTGTCGACTGACGTCATGAAGTTAGTTGTCGTCATTTTTGCTATGACGGTGACGTCATTAAAGATATTTAAGACATATGTGTTCGCGTAGAAATCTATTAATGTTTAAGTTTAAAATGACTGATGAACTTACAATGGCAAAAGCCGATGAAGATGCTCAAAGAGTCTATGCCAAAAAACTTGCTGCTGATAGAGAAAGTCAGAAAAGAAAGCGTGCCGAGGAATCAAAAGAACAGCAAGGAAACAGGCTTGAGGCTGATAGAGAAAAAAGAACAGAAAGCGTGCCGAGGAACTACCAGAGCAACGCGAAAGCAGACTTGCTGCTAAAAGAGAAAGTGAAAAAAGAAGGCGTGCCGAGGAATCACAAAAACAGCAAGAAATCAGGCTTGCTGCTGATAGAGAAAGAAAGAAAAGAAAGCGTACCGAGGAATCACAAGAACAGCAAGAAATCAGGCTTGCTGCTGATAGAGAAAGTAAGAAAAGAAAGCGTGCCGAGGAATCAGAGCAACCTGAAAGTTATCGCCTGGCATTCAGGTACAGCCCAGTCGATGATTATAGCTTGAGTAGATGTGTTCAAATCGGGACAATGTCTAAAATTTGTCCCTATTGCAAGGCCTTGAAATTCAATATTGAAACAATGGGAATGTGTTGCGCCTCAGGAAAAGTTAAACTTCCTCTATTGGCTGCACCACCAGAGCCATTGAAGACTTTCCTTACTGGAACTACGTCAGAATCTAAGCGTTTTTTGTCACAAATCAGAAAATACAACTCATGTTTCCAAATGACGTCGTTTGGAGCCCAAATCGAAAATCCAGATCAATTTATGTCTACTTTCAAAGTAAAAGGGCAAATTTATCATAGAGCAGGGTCCCTTCTACCATTCTCAGGCGAGAATCATAAATTTTTACAATTGTACTTCATCAGTGATAGAAATTCTGAATTGAATGCACGTTGCGAAATTTCTCCCAACGTTGAAAGGACAATCGTTTCCCAATTGCAACATCTTTTCCACGAAAATAATAATTTAGTGCGTCTGTTCAAAACAGCCATCGATTTGATGCCTATTGACACGCATAAAATTGTTATTTCCGCTGACAAAACGCCTCCTGGCCAACATGTGCGTAGATACAATGCTCCAACTATTGACGAAGTGGCAATCGTTATGGTCGGTGATCAGTTTTTACCTCGAGATATTATTCTTCATAAGCGAAACGCTCAGTTGTTAAGAATTGCTGAAACTCATCGATGCTACGATGCCCTACAATATCCTATCATTTTTTGGGGTGGAGCCGACGGCTATCACTTTAATATTAAATTGATGAATCCAGCCACTAACAAAGAAATGAATAAGAAATGCAGTGCAATGCATTATTATTCCTATAGACTAATGATTCGGCAGGATGAAGAAAATTATATTTTAAAATGCCGTGAATTGTTTCACCAATTTGTCGTTGATATGTATGCTAAAATTGAATCAGAACGTTTGCTATATATCCGCCTGAATCAGACCAAGCTCCGCTCTGAACAATACATTCATTTGCGAGATGCAGTTATAAATGACGGTAATACCACAAACGTTGGAAGATTAACAATTTTACCTTCGTCATATGCTGGCAGTCCCCGTTATATGCATGAATATGCTCAGGATGCTATTGCGTATGTTCGTCTCTATGGTCGTCCAGATTTATTTATTACATGTACATGTAATCAATCTTGGGACGAGATACTGCAGCTTTTACTTCAAGGACAATCGGCGGTTCATAGGCATGACATTACGGCCCGTGTCTTCCGGCAAAAGTTGAAATCACGGATAAACTACATAGTAAAACTTGAAGTGTTTGGGTCAGTGCGATGCTGGATGTACTCAGTGGAATGGCAAAAACGAGGTTTGCCACACGCACATATACTAATCTGGCTACATAAAAAAATTACTTCGAACGAAATTGATGATGTGATTTCCGCTGAAATAACTGATAAAAATGTCGACAAGGGGTGATATTATTGTAAAAAATATGATACATGGACCTTGCGGTGCACTGAATGAAAATTCACCATGCATGGCCAAAGGAAGGTGCACAAAGCAATATCCTCGACTTTTAGTATCCAACACAATTACTGGCAATGATGGTTACCCACAA
>NC_088874.1:34585763-34608268 GCF_032884065.1 Artemia franciscana | reverse complement strand
TATAGAAGAAGATCAACTGAAGATGGCGGTAAAACAGCAATAATAAAGAAGCGTAACGGTACCACCATCGAAGTAGATATCCAGTGGGTTGTTCCATATTCCCCATTATTATCAAAAACATTTAATGCACACATAAACGTTGAATACTGCAACTCCGTAAAGGCAATCAAATACATAAGTAAATACGTCAACAAAGACAGTGAGTGACATGGCAGTTTTTGTCTTGCAGCCCGAAATCAAAGATTTCGACGAAATCGTACAATATCAGGCTGGAAGATACATAAGCGGTAATGAAGCTGTTTGGCGAATTCTTTCATTTCCGATACATGAACGTAGTACAGCTGTTGTTCACTTAGCGGTACATTTACAGAATGGTCAACGTGTTTATTTCTCGGAAACCAACGTGCAACAAAGAGCCCTGAATCCACCGGATACAAAATTAACAGCTTTTTTTTCGCTTTGCAAAAATGATTCTTTTGCAAAAAAACTGCTGTATACTGAAGTGCCTTCGTATTACACGTGGAATACTAAAAATCAAGTATTTGAACGTCGAAAACAGGGTAAGTCAGTCGACGGCCAACCTACCATCTTCAAAGATACCACGATAGGAAGACTCTACACCGTTCACCCCAATCAACATGAATGCTTCTTTCTACGCCTGCTTTTGGTGAATGTACCCGGTCCGACATCCTTTGAGTATTTAAGAACTGTAAACGGTACTATACATGACACTTACCGTAGTGCATGCCAAGCTCTGAATTTATTGGAGAATGACCAACACTGGGATAACTGCATCAATGACGCGTGCGAAACGTCAACCCCAAGTCAAATTCGTGCATTGTTTGGCATCATTTTAACAACTTGCTCTCCATCAGCTCCTACAGAGTTATGGGAAAAATATAAGTCAAAAATGTCCAAAGATATACTCCACTGAAAACAGTTAGAGACGTCAGATATGACTTTTGATTTTACATCAGAAATTTATAACTACAGTGCATCTTTCCCTTCATCCATCATATGTGATAAGGCTGTACACTCAGCAAGGATTCCGAATGCAAATTTTAAATTTTAATTAATTAAAGTGCACTTTTTGTTGTCAAGTACAGACAGTTGAATTTTATTTCTGGCCCAAATCCATTGGTTTATAATTGCAAGTTCACTTGCATAGGAGTCGAGGCAGATTGTAGGAGGCCCTTGTAGGCTTTGAATTGAACTCTTATTTCCATTCATATTCATTTCTTTGGCGGTAATCAGTTGTAAATATACTGCTGAATTTGTCAACATATTGCTTCCCCCACCGTGAATTATCCTGATAGAACCCCAACAGATTGACCCCAGCTTGAATTAGCATGAGAGGTTGACTCTAGTTCAGCATTGTGGAGTGGGATGCATAAGAGGTAAATTTTCCAGTAGTCAACCCGTAGTCAACCTGCGTGTGTTCCCCAGTGATAACCTCCAACAGGTTTATTCTAGTTCGGCATTGTGGAGGGACATGCATGAATAGAGAGGTGTAGCATAAATGGAAGACAGTAACAACGGCAATCAAAGGGGTAAAATTAACCCTTACTGGGTTGCCCACTTAATTGGACAATCTTTCTTGGCTTTTTTCTACAATTGGCCAAGACTTTGACTTTTCCCACAACTATTCCCTTTTTTCAATTCAATTTGCTTTTTTCGGGCCTCTTTTTTCTTTCTATAATATAAAAATAAGTTTTAATAGATGAAACACTATTTAACTCTATTTTTTTAAATCCTCCTTATATTTCGCTTCCTTGGTATTTATTGGATTTACACATGTCATCATAGAGGTAGAACAGAACGCAAGAATATAATATCTTGAAGATGCCAATTCCTATAAAGTAAGTTTAGATATTAATCAAGCACTAATTCTGCTGAAATCAGTTAGTACAAAAAAAGAAAATAAGAAAAAAATGGAAGGGGGTATGGTGCAAAAGTTACTGAAACTCCTAAAACAGCACGCTGTTTGCAGTCATTTTTTCTAAAAACTTTTAC
Organism: Artemia franciscana; assembly: GCF_032884065.1. Taxonomy (NCBI): domain Eukaryota; kingdom Metazoa; phylum Arthropoda; class Branchiopoda; order Anostraca; family Artemiidae; genus Artemia; species Artemia franciscana. The sequence goes on along the minus strand of NC_088874.1, from coordinate 34,606,255 downwards.
TGTAGATACAAAGCTTAATAATAGGGCTTCATAAAAATTGAGATTGAAAATGAGTTTCCCAATCTCTCAATTAAGCAGATAATTAAGATAATCAAGAAGATATACAAAAAAATCATCAGAACCTCAGAAGGTCATCTTGAAAGATGCAAAATGTGCTTAGAATTCGAGCTGCTCACGCTCAGAATTGTTCAGTCAAATATCAGAAAATCCCACAGGAGGAGTAAGATTTAATTATGGGCCTCTCAAAAGATTATCTTGAAAGGACACAATATACTTTTTTTTTTAAACAATCTAGATAATGAATGTCCGCAACTTTTGGCAGAAAACTATTTCCATAAATCAATAATATTGAGCATTTATTTTGCAGAATGTTACTAATATTATTCAGCACTTCCAGTCTATGCCCTTACCCAATGCCGCTGTGGAGTGCCCAGTTAAGACACTAGTAGCAACAAAACCTTAATTTTTTCAACTCAATGCGAATTTTTTTTTTATAGCACTGCTCAGCCATTAGCTGGGACAACCAGCACACTGGTGTTTCACCATTCGGAAGGCTTCAGCACGATAAATGTATCTGGTGACCCTCGTTCCCCATGACTTTTATCCTCGTGACTATTTCTGATGATCGTGATTGTAAGCATGAAATTCTGGGGATGAGGTGCACAGGGTTCTGAGGAACCCAAAACAGGGAGAATGAGCTCATAAAAAAGCTTGGATTTGCTCTACAGTACAGAATCTATAAATTTCTGCTTCAATTACATTTATAGAAAAAAAACCCTCCTATTCAATTGAGAAGTGAAAGCTTGCACACACAACCAAGATTGTCAAAACTAAATGTATTAAAAAAAAAAAATAAAAAAAAATTCTTTCCAGAATGGTTAAATAACTTTTTCGTTCTCTGGCAGGCTTTAATTTGATTGTTGTTTTCCTCTTGCTGTTTTTTTTTATTAGCACTCAACATAAAGAAAGGATATTAGCCCTTTTCAAAATATGAGCTAATTTTTCTTCTATTATCTTGTTAGTTGTTTCCTATTTTAAAACGATTCATTCATTTATTCAAAAGTATCAGTTTCTTTAATGGGTAAAAACTTTTTAATATTTAATGAGTACCACTTACCTGTTTACCTTGCATCCCATAGAATCCTGCCACCTTATCACTGATTATGTAAACAAAAATGTGTCCCAGGTAATAAGCTAACAGCTAACAAGAGGGACATGGAAACAATGATGTCAATGACAATATCTGGAAAATTTTGACAATTATAATTGAAATTTTGACATTTCTTTAATTCCGAATTGAGTTTTTAATGGCGTTTATTAATTGAAATTTTACATTTTCTTTAATTAAAAATTGCAATATTTAGTGACTACCACTTGCCTGTTTACCTTGCATCCTATAGAATCTTGCCATTACATCACTGATTGTGTAAACACGAACGTGTCCTAGGTGAAGTTTACCAGAAGGATATGGAAACATTGACAATACATACATCTTCTTCTCTTTACTATTAATTTTCCCTGAAGTTTGATGGCATTTATCCTTCCAAGCTTCCTCTATTTGTAGTTTTAGTTCAGCTGTTAGTTTGTCTTCCTAAAAAAAACATAATATTTTTGTTTTAACTGAAATTTTTAATTAGTAATTTTTCCTGAAATTTTTTTCTATTCTAATTCTTCATTAGCAATTTACCTTCCCATGTTTATTTGTGGTTTTAGTTAGATTGTTGGTTTATCTTTTGGCGAATGGAGACAATATTTTAGAATAAAAGGAAAAAATTTGCTGATATGTTTCCATGGAATAGCTGTTCTGCTTCCAAGCTTCCTCTATTAAAATTTTAGTTCAGGAACTTGTCTTCCTGGAAGGCAGAATAATATTTTTTTCTAATGGGGAAGATTATTTGGTAAATTTTCCCTGAAGCTACATGGTATTTACTCTTCTAAGGTTGGTTTATTTGTTGGTCTAGTTCGGCTATTCGTTTGGCTTTGTGGGAGAAGAGATATTATTTTAGAAAAACAGAAAATGATTAGCAGATAATTCTCCCCATATTACATGTCATTTTTCTTTTTATGCTCTACCTATATATAGTTTTAATTAAGAAGAGGGATTATATTGTTTTAGATGAGAAAAAGAATATCTGTTAACATTGTTACTGGATTAGTTAGTGATTTACCTTAAGATTATATGTTATTTTTTCTTCCTTGGTTGCTTTATTTGTAGTTATAACTTTGCAGTTTGTCTGTCATGCTGGAAGAGGGGACAACATTTTAGAAAAAAAAAGACTAACTGATAATTTCCCCTGAAATTTGACGGTATTTCTCCTTTTGTGCTCTCTCTATACTCTGTCCCTGACATCCAAGAGATGCAAGAGATTATAATATTTTAGAATGTGAGAAAAACATTGGTTAGTACATTTGTTTTCACATTAATTAATGCTTCATCCTGTTGTCAGGTGGTATTTTCCCTTCCCTGCTAGTTTTATTTGTTGCTTTAGAGTTTGGCTGTATGCTTGTCTTTCCGGAAGAAGAGGCAATATTTTTCGAAAAGAGAGAAAGACTAGCTTATGATTTGCTCTTAAAACTTGTTGTATACACTTCTAAGCTCACCCCACATCCAGATTTATAAAAGCTGTAACTTAGTCTTCCTGGAATAGGGGATAGTAATTGAAGAAAAAGAGGAAAAGAATGGTTGGTAATTATAACTAGATTAGTTGGTAATTTACCTGAAGTTAGATGGCACGTCTCCTTCGTGCATGCTATATAGCTAGTTTTGGTTCAGGTCTAAGTGTCTCTTTTAAAAGAGGGAATAATATTTAGAAAAACAAGGTTAACTGATAACTTTTAAGAGGCATTCAAAAACCTTAGCTTAAGAGAAACATGTTCTTACATCCTGAATTTGAGGTCCTGGTAGCAATAAACATATACAACATCATGCACAACATTCTATATTCATCCTATCTAATTGACTCTGTATAAAGCTAAGACTTAAATAAGTTTACCCTCTTTTTTTTAAATTTAATTATTCTTCTTTGGTGTAAATTTATGACTAGTAGGAATAGCAACTAGGTATAGAAGCCTAAAGTCCTTAAACTACAAGAAATAAGTGCTGCAACAGGCCTTAATAACCAATTGCCTATTAGGCACAGTGCAATTGGCGAAAACAAATCCATGTCTAGATAAAAAATAAACATGCCCTATTGCATAATTCAAAAGTAACACTGGCAACAAAGTAGGAAGCATATTGTAACCAGTTTGGTCAAAGGAAGAAAAAACAGCCATAATCTGTGCAAACCTATAAGAGAAACTGAGAATATAGCCCACGAAAAATCTCAGTCACTACTGTTAAAGAGTTCATCATGCCTACTTAGCCATGAAAGAAGTATAAAAGAAGATTATATTACTTGGTTTTTATTCAAGACTTGTTCCAGAAGCACTTAATGCTTCATGTATAAGCATAACAAGCAGAATCAAAGTCTAATGTAAAAATGTTGGAGTTTGAGATCATAAGATGACAGGTTTGAAATCTCAAAAAATTGTAGTTGTGAGCCAAAATACCAATCGAAAGACCGATTGGTACTTGTCGGTTATTGGAAACACACCCAAAAAGTGAAGTTAGATTACTCATAATGAATAATAACAAAACATGATGATTGAATAATACTTTAGAAACAAAATTGTGGAAACCCAACCCAACATAACCTAACCCCAACCCCCTAATGTGCAAATATATAGTCCAAATTGTATAAGTCTAATGCATTCTGTCCAAGTCCAATGCATTCTATCATCCATCAATCGTTTTTGTAGCTATTAAACCGGTTTCCTAACATGTAACCTAAGTGCAATTCTTGAATGGGTTTCCAATAACCAACAAGTATCGACTAATCTATACGAGTTTCCATTCCCTGTCTTCAAGATTTATAGTAAAATTGCTGATAGAATGTGCCGTCATTTCGCTAATGCGGGGAAGGATTTGGTCCAAAGTATAGCTATTTCTGAGCATGAAGGTAGTTTTAAGAAATATTTATCGAATACAAGTGATGTTTCAGCATATTTGAAGCCAATCAATGCTTCTGAGCTTTCTGAAACATTGAAAAAATAAAAAAATGGAACTTCAGGCTCTGATTTTGTAACAGTTAAAACTTTAAAGTATATTTACCCTGTTATTTCCGGTCATTTAGTGTATTTATTTAATGAATGTTTAAGGGCTCGAGTGTTTCCAAGTTGTTTTGAAATTGCAAAAGTTATTCCTGTCTATAAAGGTGGAGATAAAAATGTACTAGGAAATTATAGGCCCATTTCTTTACTACCAGTAGTATCCAGATTGTTTGAGAAATTAATAGTTAAAGAATGGTTGAATTTTTGGAGAGTAAGTCATTTTTTAATCCAAATCAATTTGGTTTTTGGAGGAGTTTATCTACTGAGCATGCTGTTTTATTTTTGACAACTTTTGTGAATGATGCGTTGGATAATGTTATGAAAGTCTTTCTTGATATTGTAACAGCTTTTGACTGCGTTGACCATTTTATACTCATTGCGAAATTAGAAAATTACGGTTTTAGAGGACCATTTCTTGAATTACTGTCCTCGTTTTTAAAAGAATGAACTCAGTATGTACAACTAGGAGATAATGTTTCTTCAGTCAGTAGTGTTAAATTTGGAGTACCTCAAGGATCTGTTCTTGGTCACCTGTTATTATTAATTTTTATAAATGATTTATGTAGAGCTTTTAATATGATTTCGTATGATCTTGACATTGGATGTGATGGAGAAAAAGTAATTGTTCCCAGGTTTGCGGATTACACTCATATAACTGTGGCTGCACAAACAGGAAATCAGTTTTTGAGTCGTATTAGTTCTTGTCTGGAGTTTGTACAAAAGTGGATGAAGCATAATAAGTTAAATTTGAATTATAGTAAATCTTGCGTATTTTGTATGGTAGGTGCTCAAATTATTACCCTTGGATAGACAGACTTAATATGGCTGATATTAGTGTTTTAAGAATAAATTGTACAAAATATCTAGGAGTTTTGATTGATGAATGTGTCAGTTTTAGAGAACATATAGATTATATTAGTCTTAAACTCGCTAGGAATGTTGGCATTTTAAGAAAGTTGAAGTATATTTTCCCAAGAGATATTTTAAGAACACTGTATTATTCCTTAATTCATCCTTATCTGCTATATTGTTGTAATGTTTGGGGTAGTACATTTCCTTCTCATCTCTATCATATTCGAGTTTTACAGGATAAAGCGCTTTGAGTGTTATGTGATGTAGGTTTTAAAGACTCGGTACAAAAGAGGTATATAGATTGCAAAATCTTGCCTTTAGCAGGACTTATTACTTTTTATCGAAGCCTCTTTATATATAAATATTTTCAAAATTGTTTACCAATATGTTTTAAAAGTATGTTTGAGTTAGGAAGTGATATTCATACACATTCTACAAGACAGTCCGATATAATTCGTCGTCCACTTGCTATTACCCGTAGATCTCAATTTTCTATTCGGCATCTAGGACCCCATGCGTGGAATTGTTTACCTACAACTTTGAGAAACATGCATAATTTTCTTCGATTTTGGCGGGAATTAAAGCTATTTTGCCTTAACATCTATGGTTTTGATGGTTGAGTGGACCTCAAATGGAGCCAAGATGTTGGTTTTGTTTTGGGCGATACTGGTCAAGTGGTTTTAGTTTCTTTTTGTTTTGTCTTTTTTTGAAATGTAATTCCGTATCGATTGAAATGCAGGGTCATGGAATTTTTTTTCTTCTTCTTTTCTTTTCTTTTTTCTTTACCTTTTCTTTTCTTTTTTATTTTCTTCTTCTTTTTCGTATTGTTTTTATTTGTATGTGTGTTGGGGTTGTAAGCCCAAACAAACTTTACTTCGGGCCATTTGCGGCCACGAGCATTAATATTGTTAATGCTCAGATTTCCTAATGGCAAGAAGTGGAACTTATTTGTTCTGATTGATATATAAAAATGATTTTTTGTATTGTTACCAATATGAATGAAAGACTTTTAAAATAGGAAACACGAATTAATAATTTTTTATTAGCCTACTTATATAGCTACGCCTGCAAGTTTTTTTATATTTTTTTTTATTTTATTTTTTTACAAAGGATATATTTGTTTCCAGGTTTTCTTAGTTACAGTTTCAGCATCAACTTCCAACTTTAGTTACTTTTAACAGTAGTGAGTATGATATATCCTGTTTATTTCTATTCTCAGTTTTAATGTAAACCTTATCCGAAAACCCAGTTATGAGCTAGTAAAGAGGAGGAGGACTTTGATAGCTTCATCAAACAAGCAAGGATAGTTATAAGCAACTGAAAGCCAGAATTTCGATAACTGTTTATGATTAAAACTATTATTCAGTGATTTATCTTCTGATAAATTAACGAGTTCTTCACTTGCATTTGTTGACATACTAGTTTGTAAATGGTCTTGATATAAGCTAAAAATTCAACTCCACAAATGAAACTTTTCATCTCTCCCCAAATAAGAATCATCAAAATTACTTTTGAACAATGATAAATGACTGGAAATTTCAGACTGAGCATTTATCTCAGGCTGCTCTTGGTTTTCAACAATAAAGGTTTCAAGCGTTTCAAAGCAATCATACTTACCATTATCAATGTAACTTTTTTACAGCAAAAGCTCTTTCATGAATGCTCAAATTTTATCATGAACTGCAAACATTTCTGATCTGTTTGAACCGTGCAAATGCAAATTGATTTTGGTTAACATTGATTAAAATTGGCTAAAATTGATTTTGGTTGATTTTGGAAAAATATCTACAAAATAAGTGAGCTTGAGAAAGAATTCGTCATCCTGTAGTTGTGTAATATATTCAATTTTTCTTTCCAAGGGAATTATAACTTCACTATCCAATTCCACTAATTGTGTCAGTACTTTCCCCCTGGATAACCAGCACACTTTTGTACGTGGAAGAAGATATGTGTTGTGGCTACCCATTTCTTTGCACAGTTTTCGAAATAGGCTTACTAGTAAGGTTTCTGTTTTAATATAATTTACATTTTCAGAGCTGTATCAAATACTGTTTTGAAATCATTGAGCAATGCTTTGGAAACCAGTGCTTCTCTATAAAGGCTACAGCGTGTTCGCAAACCACACAGACTCACTTCAAGAGCTCTTGTAACCACACTGTTATTTTCCCACACATAGCCCACGCACTCTTAGTGCAAATAATGACACAGTTTTTCCACTGTAAAACTGTTTCTAACACATAGGAATCAATGCATCAAAAATTACTTAAGCAGTTCCATGACTTATTGGCTTGCAGAACAAGATATCTTTATGCATGTCATTCTGCCATATATAATTCACTAAAACAAGCAGTGGAGATAAGCCTTCCATGTTGGTAGATTCATCTAGTTCTAGAGCACAATATTTACTACCTGTTTTCACCAAGACAGCTAAAGAGGTGGGTCCCAGGATTGGAAATTTTTGTTAGATGGTTTGGAGCCATTCAACTTTGGAACCACTAGACTCTATTAGGATCAATAGACTGTATTAAACAACCATGAATAGAATTTGTTAGAGTAGACCTAATTATCTCAAATTGCAATGCCAGCAAGACAAGGTGGCGATTACCAGTAGATTTCTCACTGGTGTTGTTGTGTCAATTTTAGCTGATGGTTGAGCCCCAATTCAGTTTCAAGTCAATGTTGGCCAAATTTTCGTTGGCCTCAGCTTTGAATGAGTCTTGAGTGGTTGCTTGGATTAATTGGTTTCTCAAATCATTCCACAGTGGCATAATTCTAATAGAAAAAACAAATTTGCAACTTCTTTCTTTGGGACCAGCGTAGCTGGTTCTTTTTTTGCTGTGGTCTCTACTACAGCTAGAGAGAGAAGGAATAATAAATACTTCACTTTCCATTAGCTCAGCAGCTTTTGAGCTGTAATTACGTTGTTCCTCCTTTGTCAATATGTAGGTGCTGTTCATACAGAGTATGACGCATGCTGGAGGTAAGTTTTGTTGCCCTTCTCTGGACAACCTCTAGGACCCTACCATATACTTTGTGCTGTGGAGATACCATAGGCATTCCTAACTTGAAGTAAGGGTATATGATGGCGAAATAACTTTCTTTAACCCACAAAGCTTTGGGTTCACCACAACTTTTTATATTTTAATTCATCCCTAGCTATCTTGGAATAAAAAAAAAAACACTAGAGTTGACAAAAAGGGATTTTTTGTATTGCTAGCAAGTGTGATTTCAGGTTTAAACAGCCACCAAGAATACATCTCTGCTTTCCTACATCAGCACAAATTTCCCCCTTCAATGACACTCATCAACAGGAAAACATTATAGGTACCACACAACACAATTCCAATATTCCCCTTTAAGTGGATAGAAATGTTTGTGTATCACAGAATAAGAAGTACTGTAATTGGCCTTAGTCCCTATGCTATCATCAGCAAAATACTCCGAATTATCTAGAATTCACTCAGGCTCACCCCCCCCTCTAAAAATTCTGCCAAATATTGCAGATATCCTACACCATATACTAATAAGGCACAGTGTTCTGTGCCTAACAATACCAGATTACCAAGGAAGACAAAGTCATCCAGAAAAACTTTACAGCAAAGCAACAATTAAGATCAAAGGACAGCAGATACCTGGTTAATATACGAATGAAAAGATTTCACTGCTGCAACACTAATCCAGGACAAGCAAACATACTTTATTGATGTTCTCTGCATGATCAATAGCTCTGGAGGGACTAAAGTCTAAGGTAAGGCCTCAAGATACAATATAACAGCAGCTGTCTATTCCTACTAACATTAAAAGATTGAAATGAGTCAATAGCAACACTAGACCCCCATCCAATAGTGTTGATGATTTGGCATTTGCTTGTTCCTCTTGAGGTCCTTTTTGGCTAATACTAATAACAACAACAGAAGAAACATGTCCCTAATAATAAAAAAAAATACAACAGTGATATGGTCAGCTCTATCTCCACATTCTGTAGAAGCAGAAATGAACTGTATAGACTAGTACCCAAAGACTTCAATCAAAAGAGAAGAAATAAGAGAAATTCAAGAACAGGACCTACAAAATGTAAAAAAGTTTAAAACAGCTCTTTAAACTTTAAATAATGATGAGAAGATGTCTACTATGTGGTGGACGACACAACCTTGAAGAATGTTCCCAATCAAAGATAGTAAAGGAAGAGTAGGAACTTGAGTGCCCAAATTGCAATGGAAAGCATCCTGCTAACTCCAAGGAGTGTCCAATACTCAGGGAAAAGAAAACTATTGTTACTTACGCATTCAACAATTATGTCCCCATGAGGACTACTAATCAGGTCTTGAAGAAAGGACTTTGAAGTCATACAGAACACATCCCCATGGTACACACATACTTGTTCCCCCACTGACTCCTAATCAACCTTCAGTCAAAGAACTCAACATGAAGTACATGGCCATGTTTGAAGGTGTTACAAATCAAATCTCTGACCTAACTCAGGTAATATAACATGGGAAGAACAGAAGAAAGGAAAAGCTTTAGCTGCTGTACTCAGTTGCTTGACTGAACTAGGAGAGCTGAACTTGACCCTAAACCATAGAAAGATTGTCCCTAAAAACTTGATCAGCCTAGGTAGGGGGCACTCTAACCAGGCTAAAGACTGTTAGTTGTTCCACCTGCTAGCCCTGTACATAGTGTAAATAGTGGTAAAGTAAATAGTAATAAACTAACGAGTATTGAAGAAATTTCTAATTTGTCCTTCAATTCCTTCTCAAATGAAAGCCCAAATCCAACCGACAATAATAAATCCTGTAGCAGTTTCTTCTCCATTGAAGATGAGCTGGTCCAAAATATCTACCACTACCAAAAGGAAGTATCCGACAGAAAAAGGAAGCAAGTACTTCAAGATTTTTCTGCTCTAATCGCAAACGTAGACCAACTTCCAAAGAAAATCAATCAGCTAAAATCTATGATTTATGTAAATAGCTATGATGTTATACTCCTTACTGAGGTCTGTCCTAAGAACTCAAGAAACCAGCTCCTAGACTCACACGTTAATCTACAAGGCTACCAAACTATATCCAATCTGTCATCCATGTCATTGCTGCCATGGAAAACTTGGAAACACCATGGAAACACACATCCACATTCCAGTGGATGCCCTTATGCCAAAACTATATTCTTTGATAATTCAGTTCCAGAGAGTAAAAACCCTCCCACTGTTAGAATTGGCTGTGTGTAAAGAAGCCCATCATCACCTTCACCCAAGTGAACAGATGCAAAGCTAACTGACCTCATTCAGAAGATTGCAGACCTGCTGAGCATCATCTGGTAAAACCAATTCCCCTATGTCACCTCTGGTACTGTGAATCCAATGGTAGATATGATTCATGATGTTTGCCTCCACCAAATTGTCGACCAACCAATCTGTTTCATGAGTGGGCAGCTTCCAAGCCTTCTAGACCTAATATTTCTTAAGAGACCAGAATCCCTTCTTCATACTAAATACATACCACAAGTCAGGAAAAGTGACCATGTAGCAATACAAATAAAAACAACATTCCTCAAAGTAACTAACAGCTACATAAAAAGGACCTTCATAGACTATGAAAAGATTATTATCAAAGATTAAAAGATTAAAGATATATGAGATCTATTGAGAATAGACCTCCACAACATCTCCTGGAATGAAGTCCTAATCAGTTCCTTAGAACAACAATGTCAATGCTTCAAAGGAATACTGCTAAGCAAAGCTGAACAGTACATTTTGTGCAAGCTCATTCCAAAACCACAGACACCACTGACAATGATGAATGATATTAAGAAGGAAATCAGCAGAAAAAAAAAGAAAATGGAAGAATTACAAAAAACATTCATCCCCAGAAAACAAAGAAAAATTCTCAAAGAGCAGGAACAAACTTAAAAATTTGACACACAATTTGTATACAAGCTTTGAATCTAAGCTTGCAGATAAAGGTAAGACAAACCCAAAGAAATTCTGGCACAATGTTTCTAGCCAAGACCATAATAGACGTGATATCAGGAAACTGGTTACAGAGGAAGGTAAAGAGATAACTGACATCAAAAAGCTTGTAAACTCACTAAATCAACAATTTGTTTCTGTTTTTACTGCTGAACCCAATGGTCCTTTACCTCCTTCACCAGAATACATTGTAAAAACTCCAATGGATAGCACCACTCTATCCCTCACAGAGGTCCTCAGACGTTTACAGATGTTAGATACTAACAATTCGCCAGGACCAGATAACCTACATCCCAGGCTATTAAAAGAAACTGCAGCAATCATAGCAGAACCACTTAGGAAAATTTTTCAGAAATCACTTACTTGTACCAAGCTGCCTGCAGACTGGAAAATAGCCAACATTACACCGTTTTTATAGAAAGGTAACTGTTCAAAGCCTGAAAATTATTGGCCTATTAGCCTGACCTCAGTCGTTGTCCAAATACTCAAGCACACAGTCAATGATTCAATCCTCAAGTATTTGGCCACCAACAAGCTCTTGTCACCCAAGCAGCATGGCTTCCAGTCAGGGAAATTAATTGAAACAAACCTTTTGGAATCATACAAGGAAATCAAGGATCTAATTGACCATGGACATCCAGTTGACCCACTGTTGCTGGACTTTGCCAAGGCATTTGACAAGTTTCCTCACAGTTGACTGCACTCCAAAATATTCACTGTTGGCATCAATCAGGCTGTTGTAGATTGGCTAATGAAATTTCTTACAAATTGCAAGCAGAAAGTTTGCTTATTTGCTACAGATGGCCAACCAACTTACTCTGACAAGGCCAAAGTAATGAACAGAGTACCACAGGTACTGTACTGGATCCAAATCTCTTTCTGATTTACATCAATGACATATTTAACCATACAAACAATGGCATGCACCTGTTCACTGATGAGGCAAAACTGTTTGGTATTGCATACCCCCAAAGCATCCAGAATGACATAGATGAGCTACAAGATTGGACCCAAGAATGGCTTCTCCAATTCAACACAGGCAAATGCTCTGTATTGCACTTTGGACCTAATAGCCCAATGGCTAACTATACAATCTATAACCCTACCACAAAAGTAAGAGAGCAATTACAGAGCAGAGCAGAAGAAAGGGATCTTGGTTTCATCATTGATGATAAGTTTAAATTTCATAGCAATGTTCAGCATATTGTTTCCTGTGCAAGTTCTAGTCTTGGATTACTAAAATGGACTATCAATAGCAGACAGGGATCTATATTTATAAAACTATATAAAGCTCTTGTCAGACCCCATCTTGATTTTGACATGTGTCTTGCTGGTCCTTCTTATTGACAAGATGTGAGGCTCATCAAAAATGTACAGAGATGAGCAACAAAATTAGTAAGAAGTCTTACATCAACCTTATATGAGGACCACCTCAGGTACCTCAAACTACCCACTTTAGTTTACAGATGCCTGTGCAGCAATATGATGCTTACTTACAAGCTGCAGAATGAAAAGTCAGCTATTTTTGGCAGCAATCTCAGTTCCAGCCAGCATAATATGAGAGGACACTCCAAGAAGCTACCATAGTCAAGCTCCCAATTAAGAACTCACCAATCATTCTTTTTGAGAAGAGTCATAAACCACTGGAATGAACTGAAAGATTCAATCTAGTCCTTCAAAAACCAACTTGACAAGAAGTAGGAGAAGAAGCAGTAGAGATTTGCCTGGCAGTCATCAACCCAAGAGCACTACAGGTCTGGAAGAACTTACAGCTATCAGATGGATTAAGGTGAGGTGATAACATTTATTTGTGAACTGCTTTCTAAGTTAGCACCAATACATTTTCGAAATGCAGTCTGTAGCCTGAATAACTCAGTTGAAAACCTCAATAGAGAAGGTTCAAGCCTTCCCACAATGTCAGCAGTTACCAGCAGTATTTGCAAAGCAGAAAGCAAATGTAAAGGAAAGGAGTCTTTACCTACCCCAGAATGTGCTATAACTAGACTACAGAGACCTAGGTTAGCCCCTTCTCAGACAAATGACCAGTTATCTCCCAATTATTTTTCCTTGAATCTGACCTGGGCCTTTTTTTTAGATTTGTCCTATTTGTTTATATTTTGATTTAAGCAACAAATTACAAGTTATTTGTATTATTTATTATAATTGAGCTGTATAAGCATTACAATTGCTGTTTGAAAAAGTAAATTGCACCATTTTGGTTCCTGTTTATAAATACTGGCAGTTGTTGCTGGTGAATAGCCCCTCATAAATAGCAAGATAAGTGGTAGATTGTTCTATATTATTTTAATTTTGCAGGCCATGATGCCCCCTCCCATATTATTTTATTTTAGAGTTATTCCATTTACTATTTTATTTTATTATTCTGATTTTATCTGATTAACTTTCTATTTCTGGAAGTAGGTGACAGGTTATACTGAAAAAATGTACTATTTATTTTAATTGTTCTATGACAAAGAAAAGTTGCATTATTTCGATTTCTGATTTTCAATTCAGGCAGTTGCTGCAAGTGAATAACCCTCTACCAATAGCAAGTTAAGTGATAAATGATCTAGTTCAGTGAATATTGACTAAAGCAACACCCAAGTAAGCAAGTGATTACAGAAGGCACAGAAAAACCAAGCAAAACTAACACATATGAACTATTGATACAACACATAAAACCTGAAACAACAACAACACCTAAATTCCTCTGTAAATAATGAACATAATGTTGGTATTGTTATAGATAATAAATTAAAATTCCGTAAGCTAAATTCACTAAGAAGTCTGTTGCTGGTAGTAGTGCCCCTAAAATGGTACCTTGTGAGCAGCAACTCTCTTATGCTGCACAACTAGCAAAAGTAAAACTCTTTACACTTGTATACTGGAGGACAAAACATGATGCTATTACAGACTGCAAACTAATTAAAGTCAACATTCTCCCAGCATTGTTTCTTCTTTTTGGTCCTAATTTAAGAACCAGGGGTATCAGATGAAACTTGTAAAGCAGAAGCCAGTAGAGCTAATTCATGAAAATGTAGCATTTGGGAGGGGGCCATTTTTTTCTCTAATGAAAATATAAAAAAGCATGCTGTTTTCAAAGTAAAAACTATGCTGTTTTCAAAGTAAAAACTAAAAAAAAAGTATTTGTTAAATCTAGAGGGACACAAAATTGAAGGGGGGAGGGGTTCTTATACTACCTTCTCCAATAATGAGAGGAGACATGATAATATGATTAATAGAAACATCTTGCATACCAAAAAGTAAGAATTTCTTGGTTTTAGTGTTTTCTTTTAGTTTACATTTATGGTCATTTATTTTTCCTTTTTTTGTTTTAAGTTCTTTTTCTTGATTTTGTCTCTTTTTAGCTTTCCCCTGAATTCTTGGCCAGAGAACCCTGCAGGGGGTGGAATATTTGATGTTTTTGTTGTATTAATAAATATTAATAATAATGGTAAAATTCAAGTTTATTAGCTTTTTCTTATCTCACAAAGTTGTTCAACTAGATGACTGAAACTCTCAGGAATGTGTCCATAGCCTTAATGATCTCACAGGAAGATGTCTTAAAGTATCTACCTCTAGTCTTTCTCCCTCTTGAGTGAACTAAGCTTTGATGACCCTTAAACCTTACAAAATACATTTCCTTACAAAATGGGTCACAAGAAAAATGTTTTGGGCCTTAAACCTTTGCTCAATCCCAATTTGTAGGGTTTTAGAGATCTGTAAAATCTATTTCTTAAATTTAAAGAAATATTCTTTATAAGGCTTAAAATTTGACTGATATAATACCAATTGTGTTTTAAGAAATTAATGCCAATGAAAAAGAGATTGAAAGCTGAAATGATATTTGTCAAAACTCAGATATGATAAATAGGCTAAAGATATGTCATATATACAGTCTTCTGAATCCTAGTTTCACAAGCATAAGCATAATATCACTAAAAAACAACATCACAGCAAAATTGGCATCATTTTGAAGGGTTTCTAGCTCTTTTTTGAAAATTCCCTAAAAATAGTTTTAAAAATAACAATTTACTATTAAGATTATTGGAAAATTAATTACCATTCCTGAGTCTGCAACAAAAGGCAATTTTTCTCCCTAGCCAATATTTTTAGAAACATTTTTTAAACTTATGAGCCCTTTCAGGGTTCAAAATGTAGGCTAATTTACACCAGATCAAATTACTGCATTACAAAAGAGCCTTAAATAGGCATCAAGTGATATATTCACTTTTCTCCAAGCTAAATTAGGTCTATTCTATAAACTGCAAATTTACATCCAAGATAGAAAGAAACCCATAAATTAGCCTAGGGTTTTACAATTAAAATAATATTAAGCAAGAGTACAATAACATTTTGTTAAAAATATACACGATTCTATAGCTGACACAGGGACAAAGTGAACTCTAGTAAACTACTCTAGCCTAGGCTATTCCTTTATTAAGCTATGTCCATGTTGGCTATAATAGGCGTATCAGTTCATTTCCAGATGCGTGCACCTTTTTGTACATATATCCCAAGCAATATTTGACCATTAAGGGTGGGTTAAAGTTTGTTGGTATGTCTTATGGAATAATAGGCTAGCCTAGGCTACAAGTAGGCTATTTCAGAATTCTTAACATTTCCTTCTCAAAAGCAGGAACACAGCATTAATAGCCATGAATTTCACAAAAATATAGTGTTTTTACCCATTGTCCTTGCTGTGCATATACATAGCGAAGCTGCTTGACATAGAAAGACTTTTTTCTTAATACTGTCAAAAAAGTCAACATTTCACACTTGATTTGAATAATTTGCTAATTCATAAAATTAGATAGCGCTATTGAAAAGATAAATAAAAGTTGTTGCATAAAATTCGTGATTGACCAGATCAGATTCGCGATTTAAGATAAGAATTTTTAAAGTAGAAAACATAGAAGCTTGGAACAGTAATTTTCCTCTCTGTAGCAGAAATATGAGAAAAAAGTCTTAATTCTAGTAGAGAACATTTGGAAATAGATTAGAGTTGTTGCAAACTTTTTAAATTAATTTTTCGCAATTTTGTTTTCCACTTAAGAAACATAATTGGGTCTCTAAAATCATGATTCATAAAAATTTATTTTTCTTATCGACAGATATGATTATGGTGTGGTTCTAACAAGAAAACCAAAGTAAAAGTTAGCAAATTGCAAATTTTTTATGACGATTTCATACTGGCTAAGTCCAAGAGTGCCAAAAACTGTAATGAGCTCTCAAAATTTTTGCGCAAAATGGGCCTATCATAGTGGTCCACATTCCCACTCTATAATATAAGCTACTTAAAAATTTTTCTTCAGTTCTTACTTTATAATATGTAAAAAAAAGACTTGTTTTTACCGCATTTTGAAAGGGCTTATTCTTTACCTTACCCTTTATCCTTTACTTTTTTTATCCTTTGTGTTGAAATATATAGCCAAAATTGTATGTTTATTGAGTGTTTTTTTACTTCTTTATTTGGTTGTCAATTTATGACAACCAAATAAAGAATTTTTTGGATATAATTTATGGTTACATAGTGAAAACAAAAGTGACACATGGTAATTACATGGGACATTATGGGTCTGGGGGTTAAGAATAGTGAAAGTTAAGGCTTTTTCTTCAAAATTCATTTAGCTGTTCTAACCTTGAGGAACTATGTTATGAAGCTAGCTTTAGAAAATTAGCCAAGTCACGTTTGAATATTTTAAGATGTAATTAAACAATCAGCTTATAATGAAAAATATAATACATAAAAAAAATTTATAATCCTTGACTTTAAAAAAAAACAGAAAAAGAACCATAGGCACATAGAAAATTGGGAAATTCGAGAACAAATATTGAATTTACATTATTAGCATAGTGAGAACAATTTAACTTATCACTTCTTGATAGATTAGTTTTGCCACACGGACTTCAGAAATCGTGTACATCATTTTGTGTCTAATGAGTTTCCCGGCATTCTTTGAAAGCGATCAGAAATTAAATAATAATAATAAGAAAAAAATTTTTCAACTGAAATTAAGGAGGAACATCAGAACTAAAATAAACGCACTTCAACACCTTGCTCTTTACTCTAAAGTCTTTTTATTACCTCTAAAAGTTGAGTTAGTCTGACTTTAGCGAAAAGAGTGAGATGTTCAGGAGGGGGCAGCCCCTTTCGTATACGCAATAATATTTGCTTTTTCGTTGTTGCTCTTTATTTTTAGATGGAAAAATTTGTCTTTTTTTATTTAATCTCTGCTAGGAATGACAACTATGACTAAGAGGTGGGCTAGTCTACAAGGTGAATTATCATATTTTCCGTAATCAACTAGTCCAAATAGATGCCGTTTCATCTTTTAAAATACGATATTTTTAAAATTCAAAAACGTGAATCACGAGATTATTGTGAATCCTTGAACTCAGTAAGTCGAACTTCTTGTTTAGAATTAGAATTCATTTTTCAGCTATTTTATTGGTTATTTATTTTGTAAAACAAGCGTGAAAGGTGGTGGGGTACGTTGGAAATATCTAAATTTTGCTACATATTTGAGCATAAATTGGGGGTAAAGTAGGCTATAGCAGGGCTGCATGTGCAATGTTTTAACTGTAATTGTGTTGCTTATTATGAAGTAAGAATTTTTTCTCCTCTCAATAACCACTGTAAATAGGCTACATTAACAGAGGAATCAGTAGTAGTATAATTTCATCAAAATCCTGGGGAGGCAAAGGCAAAGTTGAAGCCAATTTTCTCAAATCAAGTGAGAATGACAGTGAAAAAGAAAATAAGCCATATAATACCATAAGGGAAAATACATAGGCTACTAAGTAAAACTGACCTGTTTCTATAGATGCTTGAATTAAGGTAATAGCACCAGAGATTTGACAGTAGTATTGTAGTACTGCCAAAATTTTCCTTCAAAACAAGATAAATCTGCTTAGTCATGACTTGAAACACCAACTTTTGAAGGTATTGTTATATTTTTACAATGCCAAAGCCTATATCCTATGCACCCAGATAAGAAAAGAATATTCAATTCAATCAGTTTCCTGTTTTGACTCAAAATGAGCTCCCAAATATTTTTAATTATGTTATCTCCAAACTGTCATTGCTTTTTCTTTGCAAAATAAAGTTGGGATTAGCACCAATGCATCAAGATACATCTGATCTTCTCTAAAATGTAGCCAAATTGGTTTATTGGTGACTTGGTCAAAACTTCACTGAACATTTAATATGTATTTTAATGTAATATATTTAATGTATTTTACATGATAATGTTTTTTAGTGTATGTGTATTTAATTTATATGATATTTAACAAATATGATAAGAAACAATTAGTGTTGAAACTCAAGGGTCACTGATAAAATCATAGTTGTCAAATTTATGGGTACTTTCTCAACAACAAGAGATTTTGATGATTGTTATTTGTATTTTTTGATGATTTTGATGATTGTTATTTGTAATAGTATTTCACATTAAAAAAAGTTTTTTTTTTTTAAATTGTAGCTTTAATGATTTGATGCTATGTGCTAGAATTTTTCATCATCTGAGGAACTGCCACTTGGGCTCATAATATTTTCATATTTTTAAGCATTTGACTTGGTTGATCACAACACCCTAATTCATTTATTATTGAATAAGTTTGAAGTAGACCCTCTTGTAGTAAATTTTATATATGTTTTCTTTCAAAAAGGTCCCAAGCTGTAAAATACAAAATATTCTCTCTGAACCTCTCCTAATTAGCATAGAATTTCTCAAGGAACCTTTTTAGGGCTACTTTTACATGCAGTATTGATCAATGCAATTGGTAAGATTCCCTTAAAGGTGTTAATATGTAAATGATGTGTTGATCCTTGAAGTATCTCATAGAAATACCAAAAATGACTCCATCAAAATCCTACTCATATTTTAGGCAAAGCTAAGAATTTACATATGTAAGAGAATTCCACTAAGTTGAGTGAATTACAGGCCATGGAGCCTTTGTATAGATTTGTGCAATTATTTTACTGTTATATGGAAATAAATCTATCCACCTATCTAAATATAATGACAATATACTTCTTAAAATTCTTGAAATCTACTCCCATTTTCTTAGACCCTATCCAACCCTTATACCCTATGGTAATGAAACATGTTAAACTCCTTGGTGTCACAAATTTTAAATAATCTTCAATAGGACATGTATTTTTAAAGAATTCTGGAGTTTCCAGACAAATGATAAACAAAACAAAATTTTTTTTTAAATGGGTTAAGGTGTTAATGTTTAGATGATATGCTGATCCTTGAAGTATGTCATAGAACTATCAAAAATGACCCCATCAAAATCCTACCTATGTTTTGAATAAAGCTAAAAATTTACATATGAAAGTAAATTCTGCTAAGTCAAATATAATGATAATAAACTTCTTAAAATTCTTGAAATCACTTTTTCTTAGACACTATCCCACCCAAAATGCTAATGAAACATGTTGAACTCCTTGGTGTTGCACCTTGTAATAATCTTAAGTAGGAAATATATATTTCAAGAATTCTGGACTTTCATGACAAAGGATAGTCAAACCCACAAATGATAGATTAACTTTGAAATGGCAAAATTTTGACAACACTTTCACTGTGAACAACAAAGAAATCTTTGATGGACCATTGAAGCTGTAGAAGTGGGCAATTCCAGATAGCATTTATAGAGACCTATATCACACATTATATTATAGTGACCTAGGTTACACAATCACACAATCCAATTGTGCCCCTATACTTGAGGCAATTTTTTTAGTTTTTTGCTTCTACTATCTGAATTGTGTTTTGTGCATTTGCACACTAAAAAAAGTTGAAGAGAAATAAAGTAAAAAGAATAGACATGTTGAATGCACCAGGATCTGCCCACAAGTTTTTTGACATGTATCAAATTGAGTTCCAAATTACATTGAAAACAGGTATCTTTTGTAAACTTATGCAGGCCTATCTTGGTTTTGATAAATTTTTTTTTGTAGAGACTTAATTTCAGCTGAGGGATGAGGGTCAAAGTGAGGTGTGGAGGGGGGAGTACCCCCCCCCCCCCCCCCTCCCCTCTGTCCCGTAGCAAATTGTGGCCCTGGAAATCAGATAGCTAAGAAACAAACTTATGATACCTCTAGAGGTTCATTCTGAATCCAAATATGACACTTGTTTCCATTACAAATTCAACTTCAAACCCTTTATAGACCCTCATAGAGATACATTTTTACCTTTTTTTAGATTCAGCTTATATACCTGTGTTAGCATCAGTTTTGCTAAAACTGTCTTTAAATTGAATCTAACAGTGACAAAATCAAGAAGCAATAAGTGGTTGGAAAGTATATATAATGGGCTGTATATTTGGGTAAGGTTGGAAAAGATAGGTTAAAATTGAATTTGCAATGGAAGTGAATGTCATATTTGGATTCAAGATAAAATTCTGAGTTTAGAGGTAAGTTTTTTCTTAGATATCTGAATCATCTGTTAATATGTCAATATATTACCATTTTTTTTTTCCAACATTTCTTGAAAAACAAAAATGTAACCATTTTTGA